>NC_052158.1:157141774-157292923 GCF_902713615.1 Scyliorhinus canicula | reverse complement strand
GCTGGAGAGACACCAGGTAAGCGCTCCTGCTGTAGCTGCCGCTGTAGCCGTTCTGCCTGGCGCTGCTCCTCCAACTGCTTCCGCTTGTATTCCTTTCAGATGGAGACCAGGGAGAGCATTAAACCTTCGCCACTCGTGTGCAGTGACCAGATCAAACCCCTCAATCCCCACTCAAGTGGGAGAATTTCAGCCAAACTAACCCTAACCCACATGAAACTTTAATCCATCAAATTCCACCAATAACAGTTACAGTCTCCCTGGACAGGAACAGCATGGGGTGAGGTACAAAAGGATGAGAGAAGGAGGACGAGAGCGAGGAAGAGAGGGGATAAAAACAGGAGGGAGAGTCATATTCAATCACCTGGTACAGCCAGGTCAGCTTTCAGCAGAAATTCTAAACAAATGCAGGGTCAACACAATGAATGGGTGATACCCAGAAGAATAATCATCAATGTGTCCTTGAGCTCCCTTACAAAACTCCTCCAAGGGAACCAGCTAGTTGAAAATATCTGGTCATCGATCTGCAACTCCTTTCAGACAAATAGAAAAAGAGCACATATTTCCACAATACAGGAATGACACGAACAAGGCAGGGCGTTGAGGGGGGGGGGGGGGGGGGGAAGGGTGCTGGGGCGAGCTTCGGCTCCAGGTGAATAATATATCGGTGCATTACCAGTAGGAGGGCCTGTTCCTGCAGAAGCTGTTGTTGCAAGATCTCTAATTGCCTCTGTTCTTCCTCTAACTGTCGCCTTATGTACTCCTGCAGACATCAAGGAGAGAGAGAGAGAGCGGGAGAGATAGAGGGGGAAAGAGAGAGGGAAAAAGAGAAAACCGGAATGATTTCAGAAAAGGAGGCGGAAGAGACAGGGAAAAACAAGGGTCGAGAAACCCTGAACCAAACTGAATTTGCGGCCAAATCATGTCGTGGTTACGTTACTGAGCGCGTAGCCCACAGCCTGGAATATTAATCAAGGGACCGGAGTTCAAATTCTGGGGAAATTTAATTCAGTTATTTAAGATAGATTTGGAATAAAAAGCCAGCATCATTCATGGTGAGCGTGTGGCCATCACGGATTGTCATCACCTGGCTCATTCTAGGGAGGGAAATCTGCCATGTTTACCTGGCCTGACCAGGTATAAAGAGGCTCACCACAGCCTCAGGTTTAACTCCCAGTGGATTCTGCCAGGAATCCAAGTTCCAGGCCACAGTTACCCTGATCTCTCCCCAGGGCCACAGATTCTCCCCCAGCCGAGGGGAACGTGTGTGGGCAGAGTGTTTGTCCCCAATGACGGCTGGTGCTATTCCACAGTCGCCCTGCAGGAGGCGTGACAAGTCCCCATTCCATCCGACACTCCCCACGCTGATTAGGGAATCCCCCCCCCCCCCGAATGGGCATTCCAATCACGTCCGCAGCGGAAACCCGGCCTCTCGCTGGAGTTAGGTGTCGGGGTCCAATCAACTCCCAAGGATGACAATGTTCGCTGCTCATTGAACTCTGGAGATGAAAGGCCGGAATTCTCCAGCCGTTGGGATTCTGTGGGTTTCCGGGTGGTGGGGGTGGATTCAATGGGAAATCCCATTGACAAGCAGCGGGAAGAGACGATCCCGCTGTCAGCGGGCGGCGCGCCTCCGAGAAACACACGGCTGGGGGGGTCGGGAGAACCCGGAGAATCCGGTGTTTTAATTGCTCCGCCTCTTACAGGGAACATGGTGAATGAATTTGGTGTTGGAATTAACTTTTGGTCCCCAGCGGGTCCCCGTTCAGGGCCCCACTCAGGCTGTGTGACCATCTTCAGTTCAATCTGACTCAGGTTTCACTCGTCCCCTCAAAGTGCAACAGTTTTGTTTTTACCAATAAAAGCAGGATAACTTTTTGACGAGATTCAAAGAATAAAGAGAAATGTAACAGACACGATGAGCAGAAATCAAGGCAGGAAAACCCGATTAACTCCTGTCTAGTGGATTCAGTGCGGAATTTTACAATTGCGATCCTCTTATCCTGGACAAAACACTCGTGCAAAAGGCTTTCAGGACAAACTTCATGGAAAGACTCTCAATAAAGACCATGGAACTGCGTGGGGCAGAGATAGCTCCAGACTGTTCCAGAGAGAGCCAACTGAACGCTGGCTTTGAAAGCAGACCAAGGCAGGCCAGCAGCACGGTTCAATTCCCGTCCCAGCCTCCCCGAACAGGTGCCGGAATGTGGCGACTAGGGGCTTTTCACAGTAACTTCAGTTGAAGCCTACTCGTGACAATAAGTGATTTTCATTTCATTTCATTTCAACTCTGCCAAACTGGACATCCCAGGACTGCTGGGGGAGGATTATAGAGGCTGGGGGATGTGCAGGGTGATTTAACCCAATTTCCCCCACTAAATAATACCATCGACACCAGATACAAAAATGCTCCTGATGGTGCTGCATAGTTCCAGTTGCCAACTCTCCTGGATTTCCACGGCGTCTCCAGGGATTAAGGGTCAATCACTCAGATATTGCTCCGAGTCGCTCGAGGGAAATGGTCGGGAGGCTGTAAAAAGATTGTCCTGCTTTTCTTACAACTTTATCGTTCATTGATTAGAAAATAGGAAAATGGATGGAAAAGAAGGTGACAATCCAGAATGATCCAATTGGTCATGAAGAGACTGGCCAATCTTCATTGGTGCAACAAGACAGCGTGTCATGAAGATAGGCATGCCAGGTGTTTAATGGCAGAGCCCGGGTGGGATAATGGGAGGGGGGGGGGGTCAGAGTCCCTGTAATGAAACCTTTAGGAATACAATCTACCCGAGTTGATTCGTATGGGTCATCAAAAGGAAGAGCTTGTCCGATGAGGAACGGTTGAGGACTCTGGGTCTGTACTCGTTAAGAGTTTAGAAGAGTGAGGGGGGGATCTTATTGAAACTTACAGGATACTGCGAGGCCTGGATAGAGTGGGTGGGAGAGGATGTTTCCACTTGTAGGAAAAACTAGAAGCAGAGGACACCATCTCAGACTAAAGGGATGACCCTTTAAAACAGAGATGAGGAGGAATTTCTTCAGCCAGAGGGAGGTGAATCTGTGGAATTCTTTTCTGCAGAAGACTGTGGGGGCCAAATCACTGAGTGTCTTTAATACAGAGATAGATAGGTTCTTGATTAATAAGGGGATCGGGGGTTATGAGAAAAATATCAGCCATGATTGAATGGCGGCGCAGACTCGATGGGCCGAGTGGCCTAATTCTGATTCTATGTCTTATGTCTTTTGATGAGTTCTTGGTTTTGTATGAATTTCACCCACATGTTCACCCTGCGTCCTCCCTTCGTTACTTGAAAAGCTTCCCTCCTGTGATTAATTCAGCTTCTGCAGCCTCACATCCCAAAGCAAACCCTCAAAACCTGTTGTCTTTACACTTGCTTTCCTACAATCCTTCTGGGTAGCTTTCTGGGTTGGCAATGCCTCAATATTTAAACCTCATCCTCTTTGAAATCTCACATTGTTCGCCTCTCTCATCTCTCCCCTCCAACCCTCCGAGATCCTGGACTTTTCCAATCCTGGCCTCTTGTCCATCCACACTTTTAATGCTCCACCACTGGCTGTACCTGGGCTCTACGCTCTGGATTTCTCTTCATAAGCCTCTCTGCTCTCCACCTCTTGAACCAAGCTTTTGATCCCCCGTCTTAATGACTCTCGTGTGGATAAATCATGCTTGATGGGGCATTTTCTTGTAAAGGGCTTTGGGGCACATTTTACTACGTTAAAGATGCCACATAGATTCAAGTCGTTTTTGCTGCCGTGGCCACAAAGAGACACAATAGCACCGGAACATCTCAGCTCTACCTCACAACAATCTCACAACAATTTTCAGAAGTGACACTTCAAGCCTTATCCCCCACCCCCCCCCTCTGAGCATCATCGGTGACTTTCTGTGACGTGACAAGTGCTCATTAGGGGGGAGGTGACTGCGGGGGAACATAATGGACATAACCTCCCTCTGTACACTGACACTCCCACACAAGCGCTCTCAACATTTCCTGTGTGCGGTGGGAGAGAGAAAGTTTAAAATCAATTCCCTGGATTTCCACACATCCAATTTTTCCAGTTCGGGGCACGTGGGTTGTGGGAGTTGGGGGTGGGGGTTGGTGTGTCGACTGGATGGTCAGTGGCTCTGGTAAATTGACAGGAACAGTTTCATCGTCTCAAAGCAGACCTGCAGGCCAACCATCCACAAGCCTGCGGGAATTACATTTATTTTCAAATTCTCCATGAAAACTCTTGCTCCTTGGTTATTAAAATATATTGGACACAGAATTATGTCAGGCTTAGAATAGCTGTTCCCATCAGCCGATGGTTCATGGACAATGTGGATTTAAAGTTTTGGTCAAGAGTGCGGGTGAACTGGGAGGAAAAAATTGGGCACTTGAGGGAAATACATCGACACTGGGGAATGGGACTGATTGGATGCTCCGGCGGCATAGAATTGATGGGCCAAAAGGCTAATACCATACCATAAATGATGTTCCAAATTGTTTGATTTTGACAGTCAAGAATAATTTAAGAGTGATTGAGTCAGATGTGGGAAGGCAGGAGGATGGATATATCAGGTGACCCATGGAGGAGTGTGTGAGAGAGATGATTGGGGGTGGGGAGGTCGAGGAAAACACCACACCACAGACAGTGCCACCATGGAGACAGTGGGACGTGAGGGCAGGATGAGAACTCTGATCCTCCACACTGTCAAACAGTCTGCGGTGCTTACTGTTTAAGCTCAAACATGAGAAGGATGAATATCATTGGGGACATAAAATCATAGAATTTACAGGGCAGGAAGGTGGCTTGGCAACGGCCCTTGAAAAGAACACCCTACTTAAGCCCACACCTCCACCCTATCCCCGTAACCCAACCTAACTTTTTGGACACGAAGGAGCAATTGATCATGACCAATCCACCTAGCCGGCACATCTTTGGACTGTGGGAGGAAACCGGAGCACCCGGAGGAAACCCACGCAGTCACGGGGAGAACGTGCAGACTCCACACAGACAGTGACCCAATTGAACCCGGGACCCGGAGCTGTGAAGCAGCAGTGCTAACCACTGTGCCACCATGCCGCCCTGAGACAGGAGCATAGGGATTGAGGATTAAAAGGTCTCTGATTTTGCTTGAACTGTGGTCAGTGTTTAGGCAACTGCTCTTGGAGGGTGGGGCATAAGGAGGATTGGCAGCAGAGGCTGGGGACAGGCTGGTCTGAGGCTGCTTTGTCCTGGAGTTGGTGAGCTTCTTGAGTTTGCAGGAGCCTCACTCATCCAGGAAAGTGCACAGCTTTCCATCACGTTCCACACTTTTGCCGTGTAGATGATGGACAGGCTTTGGGGGAGGCGTGTTACTCATTGCAGAATCCCCAGTCACTGAGCTAGTTTCTGGTCAATGGTAATCCCCAGGATGTTGATAGTGGAGTATTTGGTGATGCTATCGACATTGAATGTCAAGGGAGATGGTTATATCCTCTTCCAAACAGATTTGGCAATCCTGGACCCATGCATTCTGAACAATGTTGGAAATAGGGCAGCTCAAGCCTGAACCACTTTTCAATAAGGTTGTGGCTGATCCCCCACCTCAACTTTTTGACACTATCCCCAAGTCCCTTCCTGTGTCCACCAATCCAATCATCTCAGTCTTGAATATACTCAATCACTGAGCATTCACAACTCTTTGGGGTGGAGAATTCCAAAGATTCACAGCCATTGGAGTGAAGTAATTTCTCCTCATCTCAGTCCAAAATGGCCGCCCTCTTATCCTAAAGCTGCGACCCCATAGTGTAAATTCTACAGCCGGGGAAACCAGTCTTTCCGCATCTACGCTGTCAAATCCTCAAAGAATTGTATAACGTTTGAATGAGCTCACCTCTCCCTTCTAAACTCTAGAGAACAGAGGCCGAGTCTACTTCGTTTCTCCTCGTCGGACAACCCTCTCACCCCGGGAAGCCATCGACTGTGTCAGTCAGTCTGTGCAAGCTCTCGCTGGGCTCGGAGTCTCAGTGACTCATTCCTTTGTTTCAGCTGTCAGAGAATTCCAATGCCCAGCCCCTTGAAAGCTGCTTAGCCTCTCAATGTCACTCTGGCTAATACCCCCCTCAACCTTCAGGCCTCCATGGCGGGTGGGGGGGAGGGGGGGGTGGGGGGGGGGGGGGGGGAGAAGTAGCTCTAGGGGTGAAAATTACACCTTCTCCTCACAGGAAGAGAAGTGTGTTTTTTTAAAACAAATAAATGTTTTTCCTGCAAATCCCGTCCGATTCCTCTTTTCTCAAACAAGCCTCCATCTGGAGTGATCGCGTGTTCGCTTCTGGGCACGAAGGTTTTCAATCCTTCCCGTAACGGGAATTGTTTCTCTCCATCTATGTTCCAGATCCCCACTCTGCATCCCCTGTGCTGCACAGGATTAAGGGGTGAGGTGTTTGAGATGACTAGAGGATTTGATCGGGTCGATAAATAATCTATTTCCTCCTGGTGGTGGGATGGAGGGTGGGGGGGGGGGGGGGGGGTGGTGGTCCAGAAAGAGGAAGCAGGATTTTAAAATTAGGGCACGGTAGCACAGTGGTTAGCACTGTTTCTTCACAGCACCGGGGACCCGGGTTTGATTCCCGGCTTGGGTCCTGTCTGTATGGAGTCTGCACGTTCCCCCCGTGTCTGCGTGAGTTTCCTCCGGGTGAACCGGTTTCCTCCCACAAGTCCTGAAAGCCGTGCTGTTAGATTTGGACATTCTGAATTCCAGGGGCTGGTTTAGCACAGTGAGCAAAACAGCTGGCTTGGTAATGCAGTTCAAGGCCAGCAGCGGGTTCAATTCCCGTAACGGCCTCCCCGAACAGGCGCCAGAATGTGGCGACTAGGGGATTTTCCACAGTAACTTCATTGAAGCCGACTCGTGACAATAAGCGATTATTATTAATTCTCCCTCAGTGCAAGCCTACTGTGACATAATAAAGATTATGATATCATTATTATTACAGATCATTCACTGGTGATGTTGGAAAACATTTCACACCAATGACTGTGGAAATCTGGAACCCTCCCCAGTGTCCCACCAAAAAGCCTGCGGATTGCAGCAACCAGCTGAAGCTTTCAAGAGCCAGGGTAATTGGTTGGGTTTAGGTACTGAGGGATGTGGAGCAAATACATGTCAATGGGGTTCAGGTGTATACCTGCTGTCATCTGACTGTCAGAGATCCAAGATGCTGAACGGACTTCCTCCTGTTCCTCCAACCTGACTCCTCTTGTGGTACAAAATCCTGATTTTCTCCCACCCAAAGACTTTCAGCTGGGGTGGGGTGGGGAGGTTTTGGCATCGCAGGGAGACTGAAGGTCGATATCGGTTCAGCTTGTTACCCAGGACTCCGAGGCGGACGTTGTCCTGCTGCAGTTGGAGCCAAGACCACTAGGGGGAGGGAGATAGGGCGTGGGGGGCTTTGAATCGTGCTAAGCAGGCATAGGCTGGTTTGGGGAAAAGGGAATGGTGCAGAGAACCCAAGTTCAAATCCCACCAGTTTGAGAATTCATCTTCAATTTTTTAGTGGATCCCACGCACCAGTGGGAAACACGGGATTCAGCAAAGCAGATGTTGAAACGGGTGTTGGGGGATTACATTAACTAGGTTCTATATTCTATATTCAGCCATAAATCACAGGATTGTAAAACATAAACTCGCACCGTGCTTACCTGCTCTCGCTCAGCCAGGCGCCGTTCTTCCTCCCGTTTGAGCCTCTCCACCTCCTCATATCGCCTCCTCTGCTCTCGCTCCTGCTGCTTCCTGTGTCCCGGTCTCTCTTTTGCTGCTGCAATGCCGGAGAGAGGAATTGTGAAGAATGGAATAAATTGGCATGTATATATTGTCTTATATGTATCTGCTGCAGTAATATTTCTGTAAAAGTGGGCAGCACGGTGGCGCATGGTTAGCATTGCTGCCTCACGGCGCTGAGGTGAAATGAAAATGAAAGAAATGAAATGAAAATCGCTTATTGTCACGTAGGCTTCAAATGAAGATACTGTGAAAAGCCCCTAGTCGCCACATTCCGACGCCTGTTTGGGGAGGCTGGAACGGGAATTGAATCCACGCTGCTGGCCTTGTTCTGCATTGCAAGACAGCTGTCTTAGCCCACTGAGCTAAACCAGCCCCAACCAGGTCCCAGGTTCGATCCCGGCCCTGGGTCACTGGAGAGTTTGCACATTCTCCCTGTTTGCATGGGTTTGGCCCCCACAACCCAAAGGTCTGCAGGGTAGGTGGATCGGCCACACTAAATTGCCCTTTAATTGGAAAAAATGAATTGGGTACTCTAAATTTAAAACAAAATTTTTAAACTTTAAAAAAATATTTTGTAAAAGCCTGGTTTAGGGTGTGTATATATCGCTGCAGTAATATTTTCCCCCAAAATCCTGTTTTAAAAGAAAGACAGACGCTGTGGCTGCAAAGGTGTAATTAAGATGTCATAAACATGAGATAATCCTTCTGCCCAACCTGTTCATGTTTACAAGATGAGGCTTAATGGGATTTTGGCATGATTTCTGGGGATTCCTCAGGGAGTAGATAATTAAAGACATTACGTTTAAACTCAAGCAAGTAGGTCATGGGATTTCAGCGGAATGGAGATGATGTAATTATTGGGAGGAGCCCAGGTCTGATGTAGTCAGTTTTGAGTTTAGTTCTTTTGCAAGCTGTAAAGCAGTTTCTGCAGGAGCCTGCCAGAGATTCAGCATAAATCAAGTGCTCAGCAGCCAATGAGGCCTTTTGGAAGTCTCGTCACTCTTACAATGGAGGAAATGTGGCAGCCATTTTGTGAACAGCAAGCTCCCACAAACAGCATTGGGCTTGGACCTTTTGTGATGCAAACCATAGCCAAATAGTCTAGCAGCAGTTACCCTCATCTGAAGGCCCACACAGGCAGCTTTCTCAACAAAAACCTGCAGCAGGAATAGCACCGTGAAGAGTGAGTCTACTGCCCCGCCAAACCCGGTTACCTCCTCCAATCTCTGCCGTTGCTCCTTCTGCTCCTCAATGCGTTTCTGCCGTTCGGCCAGCAGTTGGCGCTTGTGCTCCTCGTTCTCCCTGCTGCTGCTCCTGGAGTTGTTGCCGTTTGATGGCCTCTGACCTTTCCTTGTTGGCCAACTGCAGCCTCAGGAAGTCTCGGCGCAGGGTTGACTCTCCAGGCAGGTTTACGATGGAGCTGCATGTAGGATCAGGGAGTTGGGGCGGGGTTTGGGGGAGGGAAGGAGGGGGGGGGTGGAGAGTAGTAGGGAGGGCGTAGAAATGCGATAGTTAAATTTGAGCCATCAGGGGAGCTGGAAGCAAACCATGAGGCCGTGTTGCAGCTGGATTGAGTGAGGCCCACAACTGAGCAACTATCTGTTGCCTGAACTCAGTGATAGAAACATTCTATGAATTGGCTGCACATTACAATTATGCCTGTGTAGAATTTCATTGCGATTGCACTGTTTACCAGCTCCATGCCCCAAAGCCCTTTCCAGCAACGTTCTGCCATGTAGTCACTGTTGTAACGGAGGAAATACAGTCGCCAGATCTGTGCAGACCAAAATCCCACAGTCACGTGTTAAATGATCAGATCATCAGTTTCAGTGACATTAATTCAGGGATAAACGTGAGTCCCAAGACACTGTGTGCACCCCTGGGGGCAAAAGAGCTTCAAATGCATGTCATAACTGAAACAGATCACCTCTGACAGTGCAGCGTCTCTTCAGTGCGGCACTGAGCATCATCTTGGATCACAGGCTCAAGTCTTCCGGCTGAAAATTAAACTCTCCTTCTGGTACAGCGGGGTACACCACTCACTGAACCACGGAGACACCAAGGACAAAGAGTCAACACAAGGTTTCACTCAATTGAACACAAACTCAAGGAAACAGACTCAAAGTAATAAAAGAGTCCTCCAGTGCCCTCCATTCACTTCCTACTTGCTTACCTTCGTTCTCCTGATTCATTCTCCTCCTCCTCTTCCTCACTTCCACTGTACTCATATTCTGTCTCATCTAAGATAAGCAGATAAGGTCACACATTATTTTAGCAGAGTGTAACTATTGATAGCAACTTCCAAACCAATCGCCGCTACCATCTAGAAGGACAGGAGCAGCAGGTACATGGGAACACCACCACCTTCAAGGGGTTTGCTCCAATTTCCTCCAAAGCCCAAAGATGTGCAGGTTAGGTGGGGTTACGGGATGGGGTGGCGGAGCGGACATGGGTTGGGTCTCTTTCATAGGATAGGTGCAAACTCCATGGGCCAAATACCTCCGTCTGCACTACAGGGATTCTATGATTCCAAGAAAGAATGAAAAGGGACCAAATATCTTGCATTTATATAGTATCTTTTTCATAGTAAAATGTCTCAATGTCTCTACATTGAGCATTGTGTTTAAGGTTTGACACTGAGGCAAGTAAAGAAATAAAATAGATACATTTTAAGGACCATCTTAAAGGGGAACAGCAGATCCAGGCAGAATGGTTTTTCCAGAGTGTAGGCTGCAGGCACGGCCGCCAATAGTGGTCATGATAAACTGAGACGCCTAAAAGACCAGAACTGGTAATGTTGAGATATCTTTGGCCCCGGGGGGGGGGGGGTTCTCGGGATTGGAGGGTGTTACAGAGATAGAGAGGGGTGGAGGAGTTCAAAAGGTGGGAAGGATTGTTGAGGCTGGAAAAGGTCACAAGGAGAAGGAAAGTTGGAGGTGATGGAGATGAGGAGGATTGTGAGAGCTTGATGAGGTTTAAGGAGATAGGGAGGGTCCCTGGAGCTGGAGGTGGTTACGGAGATAGGGAGGGTTGTAGGAGCTTGAGGAGGTTACAGAAATAGGGAGGGGTGCAGGGGTTGCAGGTGTTTACAAAAGTAGGGAGTGGTATAGGGACTGGAGGAGGTAGAGGGATAGGGAGGAGTGTAGGGTATGGAGGAGGTGATAGAGATAGGGAGAAGTGTAGAGTCTGAAGGAGGTTATAGAGATAGGAAGGAGTGCAGGGTCTGGAGGAGGTTACAGAAATAGGGAGGGTTGTAGGGACTGGAGGAGGTGATAGAGATAGGGAGGGTTGTAGGGACTGGAGGAGGTTACAGAGATAGGCAGGAGTGTAGGGTCTGGAGGAGGTTACAGAGATAGGGAGGGTTGTAGGGTCTGGAGGAGGTGATAGAGATAGGGAGGGTTGTTGGGACTGGAGGAGGTTACAGAGATAGGGAGGGTTGTAGGGTCTGGAGGAGGTTAGAGAGATAGGGAGGGTTTTAGGGTCTGGAGGAGGTTACAGAGATATGGGGAGGAGTGTAGGGTCTGGAGGAGGTTACAGAGATAGGGGGAGGAGTGTAGGGCCTGGAGGAGGTTACAGAGATAGGGAGGGTTGTAGGGACTGGAGGAGGTGATAGAGGTAGGGAGGGTTGTAGGGACTGGAGGAGGTTACAGAGATAGGCAGGAGTGTAGGGTCTGGAGGAGGTTACAGAGATAGGGAGGGTTGTAGGGATTGGAGGAGGTGATAGAGATACAGAGGGTTGTAGGGACTGGAGGAGGTTACAGAGATAGGGAGGGTTGTAGGGTCTGGAGGAGGTTAGAGAGATAGGGAGGGTTGTAGGGTCTGGAGGAGGCTACAGAGATATGGGGAGGAGTGTAGGGACTGGAGGAGGTTACAGAGATAGGGAGGGTTGGAGGGACTGGAGGAGGTTAGAGAGATAGGGAGGGTTGTAGGGTCTGGAGGAGGTTACAGAGATAGGGAGGGTTGTAGGGTCTGGAGGAGGTTACAGAGATAGGGAGGAGTGTAGGGTCTGGAGGAGGTTACAGAGATAGGGGGAGGAGTGTAGGGTCTGGAGGAGGTTACAGAGATAGGGAGGAGTGTAGGGCCTGGAGGAGGTTACAGAGATAGGGAGGGTTGTAGGGACTGGAGGAGGTGATAGAGGTAGGGAGGGTTGTAGGGACTGGAGGAGGTTACAGAGATAGGCAGGAGCGTAGGGTCTGGAGGAGGTTACAGAGATAGGGAGGGTTGTAGGGATTGGAGGAGGTGATAGAGATACAGAGGGTTGTAGGGACTGGAGGAGGTTACAGAGATAGGGAGGGTTGTAGGGTCTGGAGGAGGTTAGAGAGATAGGGAGGGTTGTAGGGTCTGGAGGAGGCTACAGAGATATGGGGAGGAGTGTAGGGACTGGAGGAGGTTACAGAGATAGGGAGGGTTGGAGGGACTGGAGGAGGTTAGAGAGATAGGGAGGGTTGTAGGGTCTGGAGGAGGTTACAGAGATAGGGAGGGTTGTAGGGTCTGGAGGAGGTTACAGAGATAGGGAGGAGTGTAGGGTCTGGAGGAGGTTACAGAGACAGGGAGGGGTGTAGGATCTGGAGGAGGTTACAGAGATAGGGAGGGTTGTAGGGTCTGGAGGAGGTTACAGAGATAGGGAAGGATGTAGGGTCTGGAGGAGGTTACAGAGATAGGGAGGAATAGAGCCAGGGAAGCTTTTGAATATGGGAATGAGATTTTTAAAAAATAGAGACATTGCCGGTGATAAACATTTGCTGAGAATAAAATAGATTAAAAAGAACAGACTCGTCTTGCAGGTTTCAGCTGGATAAAAGCGGATGCTGGAATCTGAAACCAAAGAGAAAATGCTGGAAAATCTCAGCAGGTCTGGCAGCATCTGTTGGGAGGGAAAAGAGCTAACGTTTCGAGTCCATATGACCCTTTGTCAAAGCTTTGACAAGCTTCAAGTTTAGTTTCTCCAGGAACAAATTAACCAAATGTTTGGATCTCCACTTCCTCCCATCCCAATCCATGCCTGCAGAAAACACAATCGTAGGATGGCCAGCAATTGCTGCTGCAAACCTGCACCCACCTTTCTCTCCCCTCTTCTTCTTGGTCCGGTCAATGTGGTCCTTGAGCTGGATCCGGATTTGCCTCTCGTTGGCTTGGTCCCTGATGAAGGGATGTTTCAGCAGCTGATCTGTGGCGGGCCTCTGCCCGTGATTCTTCACCAAACACCCCTCGATGAACGACACAAACTTCTTTGTCCTGGGGAAGAAGAGTGAGGGAGAACATCAAGCCGAGTGAGAGAGATTCTCACCAGGTGACTAGTGTCAACGCAGCCCGGGTACCACCCAATGCATTCAGTGAACTAGCTCAAAGGTGAAGAGGTTTCCTATGTTCCATTCAGATGTCCACATTATGCGTCCTGTGCTTTCACCCTTTTACCACAAGTCAATAAATTGTCTCGATCAGTTTAGTCAATTTCCTTCATAATCTTCAAATCTTCAATGACAAAACAGACTCAACTTGCATCATATCTACAGCACAACTAGTCTATATTGGTGTTTGTACTCCGCACACACCACGTTCCAGCCCTCGTCTCCATCAACTTAACCTTCTATTCCTTTCTTTGGTTAAATGTTTTCTCCGCAAACTCTATTCTATTCTCCTCAACCAATCCCTGTGTAGCGTATTCCACATCCTCAGCACGCCCCTGGGTAAAGTGCGTTCTCCTGAATTCCCTGTTTGATTTAGACGGTCTTAGATTTATGGTTGCTAGTTTTGAACACTTCCACAAATGAAACATCTTCCTTCCATCGGCCCTCAGTCCCTTCAGAATTTAAAAATCTGCCATCATTTTATCTCACGGTTTCCTTTTCCAGAGAAAGAGCGTTTATTCAATCTGTCTGGATAGTTATAACCTCTCAGTTCTCCTATCATCCTTTATCAATCGTTTTTGCACCGTTTGCACCTTATCCATATCCTTCATACAGCATGGAGACAGAACTATTCACTTCAGGTGTTGTCACAAGCTTAACATAAAACTTCTCAACTTTTCCACTCTTATCGCTAAAGAGAATCCTGGTTTTGTGTTTGCTTTTTAATCTCTGTTGCTACTGTTAGTGATTGGTGCATCTATCCTGTCAGGTCCCTCTTCTCCCGTCCCATTGATATACTATTTTCCACGCAGGGTACAGTTTCCTCATCGTTGTGACCAAAATGCACTATCTCACACTTACTCATTACACGCTCGCTGTGCAAGTTTATTGAGGTGTTCCGGTACTTTCTCTTCTGTATAAACTGCACCTTTCTTCATTCTTCTTAATTTTTACATTCTGCATTTTATCATCCCTCACAATTTTGGTGATTACTGCAAACTTTCAAAGTGTATCGAATCCAAAACCTTCATGCAAATGGTGAACAGTGTTCTCAGTACCAATCCCAGTGGAATATCATTCCCCAACCGGGTACCAGCCAGAGTACTACCTTTAAACCCTACTGATTTACAGATTACTTCCTTATCCTGCCTCTTCCAGCTAATATCCCAGATTGCTTCATTTCTTTAAAAATCCATTGACCCAACAGCAGAGAAGGAACGGCCGATTTATTTCCCAGTCAGGGTGGTGAGTGACTCGGAGGGGAACCTCCAGGGGGTGGGGTTCCCAAGTATCTGCTGCTCTTGTCCTTCTAGATGGTAGTGGTGGTGGGTGTGGAAGGTGCTGCCTGAGGAACCTTGGTGAGTTACTGCAGTGCATCTTGTAGATGGTACACACGGCTGCTACTGTGCATCGATGGTGGAGTGATTGAATGTTTGTGGATGGGGTGCCAATCAAGCGGCTGCTTTGTCCAGACAAGGAGAGAGTATTCCTGACTTGTGCCTTGTAGATATGCAGACAGGCTTTGGGAAGTCAGGATGAGAGTTACTGGCCACAGGATTGCTGGTTTCTGACCTGCTCTTCAAACCACAGTATTTATGTGGTTAATCTAGTTCACTTTCTGATCAATGGTTAACCCCCAGGATGTTGATAGGGGGGGGGGGGGGGGGGGGGGAATTCAGCGATGGTAATGCCATTAAACATCAAAGGGTAATGGTTCAATGAAGGTGTTCAAAAGGGAATTAGATTGTTATCTAAACAGGAAGAATGTGCAGGATTAGGGGGGGGGGGGGGTGGGAGAGGAGAGGCTGCTGAAGACACAATGGGCTGAACAGCCTCATTCTGTGTGTAACAATTCTGTGGTTCCGTAATTAATCTCAGCTTCTGGAGTTAAACGGGGAGAGGGACCATGCCAGTGGTGCAAGACAAGTGTGAGGGATATTGGTTTTTGAAGTGGTGATTATATAGATGTAAATGGAACGTTGAAAGCATGTACCTGAACAGGCGCCGGAATGTAGCGACTAGGGGATTTTCACAGTAACTTCATTGCAATGTTAATGTAAACCTACTTGTGACCCTAATAAAGATTATTATTATTAAACTATTTTCTCCGGGGAGGAATCAAGTACAAATATCAGAGTGTGTCCATTCAGGAAGAAAATGAAGAAACACTTCTTCACAAAGGTAGTGGAAATGTGGATCTCTCCCCTGCACAGATTGTAAAGGCTGGGGTCAGTTAGCGAGTGCAGAGACTGACAGTAATCTACTTCTGTTGGGAAGGGTTCAAGGGATGTGATGAGTTGCGGAGTGGAGTTGCCACGGGTGACTGTGCGGAGTCTGCACGTTCTCCCAGTGTCTGTGTGGGTTTCCTCCGGGTGCTCCGGTCTCCTCCCAGATGTGCAGGTTAGGTGGGGTTGTGGGCAAAGGGTGAGGGAGTGGGCCCAGGTCGGGTGCTCTTTCGGAGGGTGGGTGGAGACTCGATGGGCTGAGTGGCCTTCTTCTGAACTGTCGGAATTCAATGAAAACCTTTCACGCAGTTTTCACGCAGCACGGTAGCATTGTGGATAGCACAATCGCTTCACAGCTCCAGGGTCCCAGGTTCGATTCCCAGCTTGGGTCACTGTCTGTGCGGAGTCTGCACATCCTCCCCGTGTCTGCGTGGGTTTCCTCCGGGTGCTCTGGTTTCCTCCCACAATCCAAAGATGTGTAGGTTAGGTGGATTGGCCATGATAAATTGCCCTTAGTGTCCAAAATTGCCCTTAGTGTTGGGTGGGGTTACTGGGTTAATGGGTTATGGGGATAGGGTGGAGGTGTTGACCTTCGGTAGGGTGCTCTTTCCAAGAGCCGGTGCAGACTCAATGGGCCGAATGGCCTCCTTCTGCACTGTAAATTCTATGAAATCTAAAGATCTCCAACAGGTCGCCCCGCAGCCTTCTGACCCAGCCTGTCAATTGTTGCCTGGTGACGATATCTCCTAATTTCTGGTTCTATCATTGCAAACCTTCCATACACCTCATCCAGAGTCTCTATATTCTTTTTATAATTTTAGAACAATATCAGAAATACACACAGTCCCACACAGGCCCTGGACACTCAGCTCTGGAATACTCACCATTTCTTCGACTTTAGTCGAGGTGGTGGGTTCCTCGGGATGAGAAAGAGCGCCCTCATCGGGTGCATGTCACACAGCGCTGCAGGATAAAGATAGAGAGCGCGTGACTGAGGGAGAACAGGAGGAATCAGGACACGCAAGAGAGAAGGCAGACAAGGCAAAAACAAAAAGAGACAGGACATGATTGCACAGATCTGACCGAGGGACCGAGGGACCAAGGATAGACTTACGTGGAGCTCCTTCTGCCATTTCCATAGCTGTGATTCCCAAGGACCACAAATCACTCTGTCAACACAAATAGAGGGATGGTAAGAAAATGGTTTATACAAAAACATCTCTATTAAAATATTCGGCTGTATTTCCTCTAACAGAGGGTCGTGGCTGGCTGAGGGGGGGGGGGGGGGGGTGTAAAGACGGAAACTGCAGGTTGCTCATTCAATAAAGTCAAAAGGAAAGAGAGTGGCCAGAATTCTCCGGCTGTTCCTGATGGTGGGAACTTCCAATTCCGCAAAGGGCGACTCCTCCCCTCCCCTTTCCGGCATAGGTATCCCGGTGGAAAAGGGTGCGGATAATGGAACCTCTGGGTGAGAGTGGCGTGACATGATGTTCCCCCACCTCCAGCCGTTGGTCGGCTGTCGCTGCAAAAACGCTGGGATGGGGTGTGGAAAATCCCTCCCAGAGTTTGCATTTCCCGAGGAATATTTCCACTGATTGATGCTCAGTGGAACGTGCTAAAATGTGCACAGTTTTTTTAAAAATTAATTTACAGGATGCTGGTTAGGCCAGTATTTATTGTCCATCCCTAATTACCCTGGGAGAAGGTGGTGGTGAGCTGCCTTCCTGAACCGCAGCAGTCCATATGGTGCAGGTACACCCACTGTGCTGTTAGAGAAGGAGTTCCAGGATTTTGTCTCAACGACAGCGAAGGAACGGCGATATATTTCCAGTGTACCGGTGATGGAGAGAGCGAATGTTTGTGGAAGGGGTGTCGATCAGGTGTCATTGATGGTGTCGAGCATATTCAGAGTTGCCGAGCTGCACTCATCCAGGCAAGTGGAGAGTATTCCATCACACTCCTGACTTGTGCCTTGTAGATGGTGGACAGGTTTTGCAGAGTTGGGAGGTGAGTTACTTGCCGCAGGATTCCCAGCCTCTGACCTGCTCTTGTAGGGGTGATAGTTCTCTCTTGTAGGAGATGGCCATTGCCTGGCACTTGTGTGATGTGAATGTAACTTGCCAGCCCAAGCCTGAATATTGTCCATGTCTTGCTCCATTTAGACATAGACTGCACCATTATCTGAGGAGTCGCGAATGGTGCTGAACATTGTGCAGTCATCGGCCAACAATATCCCAGCAAATAATACTGAATACTTCTGACCCTATGATGGAAGGAAGGTCATTGATGAAGCAGCTGAAGATGGTTGGGCCTAGGACACTATCCTGAGGAACTCCTGCGGTGATGTCCTGGAGCTGAGATGATTGACCTCCAACCACCACAACCATCTTCCTTTGTGTCAGGTATAATTCCAACCAGTGGAGAGTTTCCCCCTGAATCCCATTGACTCCAGTTTAGCTCGGGCTCCTTGATGCCATATTCGGTCAAATGCTGCCTTGATGTCAAGGGCAGTAAGTCTCACCTCACCTTTGGCTTTCAGTTCATTTGTCCATGTTTGAACGAGGGCTGTAATGACATCAGGAGCTGAGTGACCCTGGCGGAACCCAAACTGAGTGTCAGTGAGCAGGTTATTGCTGAGTAAGTGCCACTTGATAGAATTGTTGATCGAGAGTAGACTGATTGGGGCGGTAATTGGCTGGGGTGGATTTGTCTTGTTTCTTGTGTACAGGACACACCTGGGCTATTAATAATAATAATCTTTACTATTGTCACAAGTAGGCTTACATCAACACTGCAATGAAGTTACTGTGAACACGGGGTAGACGCCAGTGTTGCAGCTGCACTGGAACAGCTTGGCTAGAGGTGTGGAGCACAAGTCTTCAGTATTATTGCTGGGATATTGTCAGGGCCCAGAGCCTTTGCAGTTTCCAGTGTCTTCAGCCATTTCTTCACATTACATGGAGTGAATTGAATTGGCTGAAGACGGACACCTGTGATGCTGGAGACCTCCGGAGGAGACCGAGATGGATCATCTAGTCATCATTTCTGGCTGAAGATTGTTGCGAATTCTTCAGTCTCATTTTTGGTTCTGATATTCTGGGCTCCATCATCATTGAGGATGGGGATATTTGTGGAGCCTCCTCCTCCAGTGAGTTGTTTAATTGTCCCCCGCCATTCACAGCTGGATGTGGCAGGACTGTAGAGCTTTAAAGAAAATTGCTGAAATATTTAGCATAGTGGCCACTGGATCAATGATCACGAGTTGAAATGCTACCACAGACGATGAGGAGTTTGAATTCAATTGGTTAAACAAATCTGGCGTTGCCTCACCTCAGTAATGGGGTGCATGCAGCTGCTGGATAGTCACAAAAACCCCTTTGCTTCATTACTGTCTTTCAGGGAAGGAAATCTGCCACCATTACCTGATCTGGCCTAAATAGGGGACTCTGGGCCGATAGCCGTGTGATTGACTGCCCTTGGAAACGGCCAAGCAAGCCACTCAGCTGTCCAAATAGCACTGTGGCTGTTCCACACAGTCTGCAGCAGTTCAAGAAGACACCACCTTCTCAAGGGCAATAAATGCCCGTCTATCCAGCGAATTGAAAAAAATCAGAGATGTAGTTAAGGGGAAGTGAGAAAAACATACGTAGAAGAGAGGAAAGGAGGAGGCTTGTGTGCAGTATATTAGGCTGAATGACCTATTTCTGAACTGCGTAAATTCTACGCAAGTCATATTGTGTATTGCACAAGGTCAGAATTTATGGGATGTGGGCTTGGCTGTACAGGCCGATAGTTATTGCCCACCAGGAGGTGGTGGTGAGCTGCTTTCTTGAACCGCTGCAGTCCCTGTGGTGTAGATACACCCATTGTGCTGTTAGGGATGGTGTTCCAGGATTTTGCCCCAGCGACAGTGAAGAACGACGATATATTGCTAAGTCAGGATGGTGAGTGACTTGGAAGGAAACTTACAGTTGATGATGTTTCCAGGTAAATGCTGCCCTTGTCCTTCGAGATGGTAGTGGTCAAGGTGTGGAAGGTGCTGCCTAAGGAGCCTTGGTGAGTTACTGCAGTGTATCGTCAATGGTGGACTGAGTGAATGTTTGTGGAAGGGATGCCAATCAAGCGGGGCTGCTTTGTCCTGGATGGTGTCGAGCTTCTTGAGTGTTGTTGGAGCTGCACACGTCCAGACGAGTTGTGAGTATTCCATCACACTCCTGACTTGTGCCTTGGAGATAGTGGACAGGATTTGGGGGGTTCAAGAGGAGACTGCACGAGTCCTAGCCTCTGACCTGTCCTGGTAGCCACAGTATTTATATAGCTAGTCCAGTTCAGTTTCTGATCAATGGTAACCTCCAGGATGTTGAATGTGGGGGATTCAGTAATGGTAATGCCATTGAATGTCAAGGAGCGATGGTTAGGTTCTACCTTGCTGGAGATGGTATTTCCCCTGCACTTGTGTGGCGTGAATGTAACTTGCTACTTGTCAGCCCAAGCTTGGATATTGTCCAGGCCTTGCTGCATTTGGACATGGACTGATTATATCTGTGCGTGCATTCACATAACTAATACCAAGTTGGCTTCAGGCCTTTCCTGCTGCTGATTTTTAGCCAAAATAAATAAGAGTGGCGAGGTGATCATGGATACAGGGGAAGCACTGAAACCAATAAATCCAGGAGTGTGTTCGCACAGCAAAACTAACCATGCAAATGTATCATTTTAGAAAATCAACTGAACTTGCGCACAGATATCTATAGGGGAAGCTGCTGGACTTGCACAGTCTGGTCCTAAAACCAATTTCAGCTGCACATACTCGAAATGGTTGAATCTCACTTTCAGCTCAAACTCAAAAGTTTGCTCCCCATGGAGGCCCCTCCTGGAACACCCTCGCAACGGGAAATTAACGGCAACCTTTCCAGCGATACCCACACCCCCAGACTGAACTTTAAAATAACAGCAGTGACGCACTGCACCCAACCACATTGTGGGCAGGAGGAGGGGGGGGGGGGGGGGGGAGTGCATCTTATAAATAAATGATTCAACACTCACCTTGAAATCATAAGTGGCATCTGGATTCTCGTCACAAGCTATCACTTCAGGTGCCATCCAGTATGGTGTGCCAATGAATGTGTTCCTCCTGCCCACTGTACGGTCAAGCTGGGCGCTCACCCCAAAATCAACTATGGCAAATCAAAATGTTGGCAAATTCATTAATGAATGTTCCTGATTAAATGAGACCGCCAGTTACCGCGAGGACACTGCCAGAGAAAAGGGCAATCAGTTCATCTCCTCCCTCCAATTTTACCATCACTGATCATCTTGGATGATGATGCTCAAGATTAATAGAGATTGCAGGATGCAATTACTTTCATTGACCATTCTACCAAGATTCCACTAACCATGTACATCACAAGGCTAAGCACGAGGCTTCACATAGAACTCTCTCTCTCAGAATACTCTGTTGTCATGTGATCTTACATATTAAACATTAACTCTTTACGCTACATCGCCTGGAGTTGCCAATTCTCCAGTATTGTCCTGGAGTCTCCAACAGTTAAAGATTACTCCCCAGCCCCAACCAGAGGGGGGGAAAAACCAGAGCAATCTTATCAAAGTGTCAGAGATTGGAAAGAAAAGGATGTCTGACTGACGGACAGGAATCATGTAATCTGATAACCCGCTTTCTAACACAGAGTGCGAAGGTGCTTTTAAATGTGTGAATGTGCCAAACGACCAATGGAGGAGTTTAGGGGTGGCGGAGCAGGGGAAGAGACGCGGTTGGAGACAATACATCAAGTGACCAAACTTTCATGACTCCTGCTCCTCAAAGGCAAGCAAACTGTGGTTAGCCGGAAGGCGACGACTCGGGACTTTTCACAGTAACAAGCAAACTGTGGTTAGCCGGAAGGTGACGACTCGGGACTTTTCACAGTAACAAGCAAACTGTGGTTAGCCGGAATGTGGCGACTTGGGGCTTTTCACAGTAACTTCATACATGTCACAATAAAAAGATTATTATTATTATACAGCACAGAGGTGCCAGAGGAAAAAAATAACATTTGTGAAGGTTGCCGTGAGCAACACTCCACAATGTCCCAGTTCGAGCTGCCTCCTCACTAACCGACTGATCAATCTACTCGCCTGTCTGAAATTGGGATGTACACACGGATCTGTCCGGATGTTACGATAAATCTTGGGAATTTGGCGAAGGTCGGGGGATCAAGAAATCAATTGGAATTTTGAAGAATTGAGAGCAATCGATTTTATCTGGGTACTCATCAAGGGATACATAGAAATACAGCAAAACATACAGAGAAAATAGAAGCAGGAGGAGGCCATTTGGCCCTTCGAGCCTGCTCCGTTATTCATTATGATCATGGCTGATCATCAAGTTCAATACCCTGATCCCGCCTTCCCCTCATTTCCCTTGATCCATTTAGCCTCAAGAGCTATATCTAATTCCTTCTTGAAATTACACAACGTTTTGGCCTTAACTACTTTCTGTGGGAGTGAATTCCACAGATTCTCCACTCTCTGGGTGAAGAAATTTCTCCTCACCTCAGTCCTAAAAGGTTTACCCCTTATCCTCAAACTATGACCCCTAGTTCTGGACCCCCCCACCATCGGGAAAATTCTTTCTGAATCTACCCTGTCTAATCCTGTTAGAGTTTAGTAAGTTTCCTTGAGATCCTCTCTCACTCTTCTAAACTCCAATGAATATAATCTTAACCAATTTAGTCTCTCCTCATATGACAGTCCCGCCATCCCAGGAATCAACCCGGTTAACATTCGCTGCACTCCCTCCATAGCAAGAACACCCTTCCTCAGATAGGGACACCAAAACTGCCCACAATACTCCAGGTGTGGCCTTACCAATGCCCTGTATAACGGCAGTGAAACATCTCCATTCCTATATTCAAATCCTCTCGTTATGAAGGCCAACATACCATTTGCCTTCTTTCCTGCCTGCTCGACCTGCACGCTTACTTTCAGCGACTGAGTATCCGCCTCTCTCAATTTACACCCATTCAAATAATAATCTGCCTTCCTATTTTTGCTACCAAAGTGGATAACCTCACATTTATCCACAGTACACTGCATCAACCATGCATATGTCCACTCACTCAGCCTGAAGCATCTCTGCATCCTCCTCACAGCTCAAACCTCCTACCCAACTTTGTATCATCTGCAAATTTTGAGATACTACATTTAGTTCCCTCGTCCAAATCAGTAATATATAACGTGGACAGTAGGAGTCCCAGCACAGATCCCTGTGGTACCCCACTAGTCACTGCCAGTCACTAAAAGACCCGTTTATTCCAACCTTTTATTTCCTTCTGCTAACCAGCTTTCTATCCATCTCACGACACTTCCCGCAATCCCATGTGCTTTAACATTACACAATAATGTGCTATGTGAGATGTTGTTGAAAGCCTTCTGGAAATCTAAATAAAGCACATCCATCGGTTCTCCAGGTGAGCAAATGGGGTTGAGGTACAGTTCGTCATGATCTGACCAAATGACAGAACGGCAAAGCACTCTGGGAGACACAGCAGGAAGCTGGCATAATCAAATTTGACCAAATTCATGAATCAAACTCACCCAACTTGACTTCAGCGTTCTCAGTCAACAAGACATTTTGGCCTTTGATATCACGGTGAATGACTTTGTGCTGATGAAGGTGAGTTAGGCCCTAGAATCAGAAAATGTGGCAGTCATTAAATATTCAGCAGCAAATTCAAGCTTTGGGGGGGGGGGGGGGGGGGGGGTAGGCCCTAGAGGAGAGGGGTTAGCAATAAATCTGCAATACAAAGTTACTATCAGTAACGGTGGCCACGTAACTATCAGATATTTGGGGGGAAAACCTATCTGGTTTACTAAAGACCCTTTGGGAAAGAAATCCCCATCCTCACCTGGTCAGGATCTGGATGTGACTACAGGTAGACAGCAATGTGGTCGACTCCTAACTGCCTTCTGAAACCATTATGCCAAATGTATCACTAACGAAATAGAAACAGGTGTATGCCATTTGGCCTCTCAAGTCTGCTCCACCGTTCAATAAGATCATGGCTGCTCTGTTTGTATTTCGAGTTCCGCATTCCCACCTGCCGCTAGTAACCTTTGATCCCCTTGCCTGACAAGAATCTGTCTACCTCTGCCTTAAAAATATTCACTGATTCTGCCTCCATCACCTCTGAGGCCGAGTTCCAAAGTCGCACAATACTCAGAAATATTCTCTCGTAAACGCGGCTATGAAAAGTGTGATGTATATGTACAAATTGTTTATAAATATGAAAATCCAATAAAAAGATTTTATAAAAAAAAGGAATATTCTCTCATTCTGTCTGAAAAGGGCGATCTCCAATTTAAAAACAGACCCCCCCCCCCCCCCCAGTTCTCAATGAAATGAATGAAATGAAAATCGCTTATTGTCACGAGTAGGCTTCAATAAAGTTACTGTGAAAAGCCCCTAGTCGCCACATTCCGGCGCCTGTTCGGGGAGGCTGGTACGGGAATCGAACCGTGCTGCTGGCCTGCCTTGGTCTGCTTTAAAAGCCAGCGATTTAGCCTAGTGTGCTAAACCAGCCCAATAGTCCAAAACAAGAGGAAACATCCTTCCCACGTCCACCTTGTCAAGACCTTATAAACTTCAATCAAGTCACCCCCTCACTCTTCTAAACTCCAGTGGAAACCAGCCCAGTCCGTTTAACCTTTCTCATGAGGCAACCTGCCCATTCCAGGTATCAATATAGCAAACCTCCTCCGAACCGCCTCCAACGCATCTACATTCTTCCTTAAATAAGGAGACCAAAACTGCACACAATATTTGAACTGTAGTCAATCCAATGCCCTGTATAACTCAAGCACAGCATCCTTACTTTGTACTCAATTCCTCTCGTAATTAAAGAAAACCTTCCATTCACCTTCTTAATTACTTGTTGTACGTGCATACTAACTTTGAGAAGAATGGAGAGGATTAGAGAGGGAAATCCAGAGATCAGGGCCCTGGCAGCAGAAGGAAAGATCGTCACTGCCCAAAGGTTCAGAAATAGAGGAGTGGAGAGATTCCGGAAGGTTGTGGGGCTGGAGGAGATTACAGAGATAGGGAGGGCTGAGGAATTCAGAAACAAAGATAAACAGCCGACTAATCCAAGTGCTCTTCTAGAGTCGGATCTAACACAGCACAGCCAGCACGGTAGCACAGTGGATAGCACTATGGCTTCACAGCGCCAGGGTCCCAGGTTCGATTGTACACGTGACAATAAATCAAATTCAATTCAATCGAAATGGAGATGTACAGGGCAACAAGAGACTTTCCCATTTCAGGAAATGTACAAGTTATAGGAGCAGGAGTAAGCCATTCAGCCCCCTCACGCCTGCTCCGCCATTTAACAAGATCATGGCCGTTCTTTGACATCAACTGTTCTGAGGTAAGGTCGAGAACAGTTAAGGATACAGAACAAAAGTCCACATTACCATGCCTCAAACCTTCTCTGACAAAATGTTCGTCATGGCCTGCAAGGGGCTTATTTAGGACAAGGTGACGTGTCGAGCCCAGACCCACTCAATCTGTACTTGGTCCACATTTCACCCTGACACCCATCACCTGCGCGGGATCCCAGTGTATCAAACCGTGGCCCGTGGAAATTCAACATGGAAAAGTATGAGGTCATCCACTTTGGGTCAAAGAGGAATTGGAATGTTTCATTAAATGGTGAGAACTCAAAGCTGCAGAGGAGCAATAGGGATCTGGAAGGTCAGATATAGAAATTCCTAAAAACTAAAGCAAAGTTACAAAGTGTCATCAGAAAGGCTGACTGGCCTTTATCTAAAGGGGCTGAAATATAGTGGGGAGGAGGTTATATTAAGCTGTGCATAGCATTGGCCACACCACGACCGGAGTAACTCGTTCTGGGCACTGCTCCTCAGAAAAAATATATTGAACTTCTGGGGGGCGATACGGCTCTAATTGATCAGAATGATAGCTGGAGTATTAGGTTGAAATGACGAGGACAGTTTACGCAGATTTGTTCCCCCTCAGGTTTAGGCGGGTTTGGAAGGATTTTCAAATGTTTAAAGGGTAGATTATAGAGTATTCTCGTTATTGATGGGGAAAGTGTGATAATACAAGGGGGCACGACCTCAAAACTAGAGCCAGTGTGTTCAGGGATGACATTAGCACGTACACAGATTGTGGATATATATCTGGAATTCCCTGTCCTCACTCCCTCCCCCAATAAAAAAGCGGTTCAGGCTGAGATCAACGGAAACTTTCAACAAGGCTGAATCGATTCTTGGTGGTTTCAATGTGGGCGGGAATATGGGGCAAAGGTATGATCAGAGTTGGATTGAACCACAGATTCTGGGTTTTTAAGGGATTTTTGCGTACCCGCAATATCTCCCTGCAGATATAGGCGATCCAGTCTTCCTTCAGTGTGTTCCCTTTAGTGTTCTTGATCAAATCTGTGACAGACCCAGCACCGCAGAATTCCATCACCAACTGCAAATGACAAGAATGACATGGTAGTAACCGAGAAACACAACAGGCCAAGAACAAAGTTACAGTGTTACAGAAGGCAACATTCTTCCCACAGAGTCTTTGTACCAAAACACACTCATCGTCATACGATTGGCATCACGGAAACACAGCACAGAAGAAAAACCATTCAGGCCCCTGTGTCTATGCCGACACCGCAAGGGCGGCACAGTGGTTAGCACTGTTGCTTCACAGCACCAGGGACCCAGGTTCGATTCCCGTCTTGGGTCACTGTCTGTGCGGAGTCTGCACGTTCTCCCCGTGTCTGCATGGGTTTCCTCCGGGCGCTCCGGCTTCCTCCCACAAGTCCCGAAAGACGTGCTTGTTTGGTGAGTCGGACATTCTGAATTCTCTCTCTGTGTACCCGAACAGACGCCGGAATGTGGCGACTAGGGGCTTTTCACAGTAACTTCTTTGCAGTGTTAATGTAAGCTGATTTGTGACAGTAAAGATTATTATTATTCTGACAGTAAGCCAAGTAAATTGCCCCGTTCTTTCCCTAAGTCTGAAAATAATTTATTGTCAAGTATTTATCCAATTTCCAATTGAATCTGCTTCCAGCAAATTTCCAAACTGTTAATTCCAGAGCAACCCACTGCCAAAAATAAAAAGTCTCCATATTTCATCCTGAATTTGTTTACCTATCATCTTAAACATGTGTCCTTCGATTACCAATCAAGTAAGGGTGGCACTGTGGCACAGTGGTTAGCACTGCTGCATCATGGTGCCGAGGACCCAGGTTCGATCCCGGCCCCGGGTCACTGTCTGTGTGGAGTTTGCATATTCTCCCCGTGTCTGGGTGGGTCTCACTCCCACAAGCCAATGATGTGCAGGGTAGGTGGATTGGCCACGCTAAATTGTCCCTCAATTGGGAAGAAAGAATAATTGGGAACTATTTAAAAAAGAATATCGCTCTCTTTCTCTCTCACAACTCTGATAAAAACTCTTTGGAATTGCCTGCTTTATTTCTCAAGTTTCAACCTCAAACATTCTTCAACACAGAGCTTCTTTGCAGCTATCATGCACAAAGGCTTTCACAGTTGGCACAGGTGTTGACAGTGATGGTGCCATTTACATGTGGCATTATCCAGTGGGCAACGATCCCAATGTTCCTATGACGACCATCTGGAAACTTGCAGCCGATTTATTTCACTCCAGCAACACAGGGAGAAAGAGATATAAAGAGAGAGATGAGACAGAGGGCGAGAGATAGAGAGAGAGAGCAAGAGAAAGAGAGAGCAAGAGAAAGAGAGAGGGAGACAGAGAGAGCGAGCGAGAGACAGAGAGAGAACAAGAGAGAGAGAGAGAGAGAGAGACAGAGAGGGGGAGAGAGAGAGACGGTGACAGAGAGAGACAGTGAGAGAGAGACAGAGAGCGAGAGAGAGAGACAGAGAGAGAGAGCGAGAGACAGAGAGAGAGAGAGAAAGAGAGAGACAGAGAGTGAGAGAGACACAGAGGGCGCGATTCTCCGCTGCCCAGGCCGGGTGGGAGAATCGCGGGAGGGCCGCTCTGGCACCCCCCGCGATTCTCCCACCCCCCCTAAAATTCCCCGAAACGCGACACGCCGCTTGGAGAATCTCTGGCCCGGTTGGGCCGAGCGGCCTGCCGTTCCCGACCTGTTCACGCCGGCGGCAACCACACTTGGTCGCTGTCGGCGTGAACATGGCGCCAAAGGTGTGTTTGTGGCTTGTGGGGGGTGGAGAGGGGAGTGAGCACCAGGGCCGTGCTCGGGAGGGCACTGGCCCGCGATCGGTGCCCACCGATTGTTGGGCCGGCGTCTCCAAGGGATGCACTCTTTTCCCTCTGCCGCCCCGCAAGATCAAGCCGCCACATCTTGCTGGGCAGCGGAGGGGCAGACGGCAACCGCGCATGCGCGGCTGACGTCATTAGGCGCCGCCGGCCGCGTCATTCTCGGCGCGCTGCCTTGACGCCAGCGTCAAGGCCCGGCAGCCGAGACGTACGGCGCGCTACTCCTAGCCCTCGGGAGGGGGATGGGGGAGAATAGGGGGCGTGGAGCTGCCTCCGATGCTGTCGTGAAACACTCTGGGCGATTCTCCGCAAATGCGGCGAGTCGTAAAGGCTGAAGTGAAACTAGCCGTGTTTCACGGCAGCCTCCGCGCCCCCTCCCGGGACCCGATTCTCCCCCCGTGCGGGGCTAGCAGCGGGGCCCCGTGAAGCACGGCATTGCGGGCTTAGCGACCGTCGCAGAGCCCGCGCGCCAAGCGTCACGGCGGCTGATGCGCACGATGACGTCAGCCGCGCATGCGCGGGTTGGACGGCTCCAACCCGCGCATGCGCGGATGACGTCATCACACAGATGCGTCAAACCTGCGCATGCGCGCGCCGTCATGCACCTCAGCCGCCCCGCGGACTGATCCTGCGGGGCGGCGGAGGAACAAAGAGTGCGCGGGTGCCCATGCCACCCTTGGCACGGCCGCACCACAGCCGTGCCAATCGGTGCCATGGTTGTCCGGGACAGCACTTTGCGGCCGTTTTCACGAACGGTGAGAGCAGGTGTGATTGCGTTCGTGAAAACGGCCGTAAAGGCCTGGGAACTCGGCCCATCGGCCCGGGGAGAATCGCTGTTCGCCGTAAAAACTGGCGAGCAGCGATTCGTGTCATGGGGCGGCCGTTGGGGGGGAGAATAGCGGGAGGGCCTTCCCGACATTTTTCCCGCCCTCCCGCTATTCTCCGACCCGTCGTGGGCAGCGGAGAATCGCGCCCTCTGGGTTTCACGACGGCGTCGGGCCTTGCGGAGAATTCCGCCCAGAGACTGCTGGAGACAGAGTGAGAGCGAGAGACAGAGACAGAGAGAGACGGTGAGAGAGACAGGAAGACGGTGAGAGAGAGAGAGAGACACACGATGTGAGAGAGATAAAGAGACGGCGAGGTAGAGAAATACGGTGAGAGAGACGGTGAGAGTGAGAGAGACGGCAAGAGAGACGGTGAGAGTGAGAGAGAGAGAGACGCCGTGTTTAGCACTGTCTATCTCGGTGCAAAATGGGACTTTGCCAGTTTTGGCCTCAGTGAGAAACGTCCCATCGAAGCTGCTCTAAACTGAGTTCCACACTTGACTCATGGATTGGAGCTCACCCCCTCGGCTACCCCATCAACACTGGGCCCCCCACCCCCCTGCACTCCCCCTCTTAGGGGGTCCTTGAGCATCCCACCCTCGCCCGCCCGGACACCTTGGCATTACCAGGGTGGTGGGCTGGCAGAAGTGCCAGGATACCACCCTGCCCCAATGGGCTGGGAGACCCCCACCCTGTCCCCCCCCCCTTCTTTAGGACAATTTTAGCGTGGTCAGTCCACCTAACCTGCACATGTTTGGACTGCGGGAGGAAACCGGAGCATCCGGAGGAAACCCACGCAGACAGGAGGAGAACGTGCAGACTCCACAGAGAGTCACCAGAGGCCGGAATTGAACCCAGGTCCCTATCGGTGTGAGGCAGCAGTGCTAACCACTGTGCCACCCTGTGGCATCTCTTTGTTGACTATTGCTTTTCTTTTCTCCATCCCACTTTCTATCCTTCTTATGTTTAAAAGGGTGATGGAAAAAAAGGTTTGTTTCTATGGACCAGTTTGTAACTATCAGCCAGCTCTGCTGCCAGTCTACCAGTTTTAACTTCTTGCTCCTCAACATGTGTCCTAATAACCCAAGGACGTAAATCTTTCAATTCTTGTCAAAAAATCACCTCTCCAGGAGCTTCATATGTTCGTTCTATCATTAACGCCCGTATCTAATGGGCAGAATAATTTTGCTTCACCTTCTCGAGTTCAATACGAGTTTATCCAGGCTGTTTCCTTGCGTTTCAAAATTTCTGCCTGTACACCTCAGGAACTGACTCATACGCACCAAGGAAAACTTTCCTTACTATCCAACAATGATGCAAACACCGCACTAGCTCTGCTTTATCTTCCAGCACTTTTGAAATGCTCTCTCTTTCTCCTTTCTTCCATTGCTAACTTCTCTATTCCCAATTCCATTGGAAAAGCTCTCTTATCTCTTTTTTTCCTGCATTTCAAACGTCCTCATTTCTATCTTCCTTTCTAATTCATGTGCCTCACGTTTTGGAGAACCTTTACCTATCAGGCAACCCCCATGAAATTTTAAGCGTTTCGCTACGCTTTCAATAGTCCCAGCTCCCCTTACTCCTGCAGCTAATCATAATTCCAGATTATCTGCCAATTCTCTTGATTGATTTTGTGTGATTTTGTGTAAACCAGTCAGAGTTAAATCTTCCATCTTTAGGAAAGTCTTAGTAATTTCCGACTCCGTTTTGGTTTAGCTCACTGGGCTAAATCGCTGTTTTTTTAAAGCAGACCAAGCAGGTCAGCAGCACGGTTCGATTCCCGTACCAGCCTCCCCGTTCAGGCGCCGGAATGTGGCGACTAGGAGGCTTTTTACAGTAACTTCATTGACGCCTACTCGTGACAATAAACGATTTTCATTTAATTTCATGTACTGATGTGTTATGTACTCTGGGATAACACAGGCTGCAACTCGATGCAGCTTTGACCAAAAGATACTCCAGACTTTGAAGTAAGTTCAATGTGATTTATTGAACCATTAGCACAGTTCTCTATGAGTTCGACTCTCCTGCTAATCTTGCTATAGTAACTCAGTCTAACTAACCAGTCTGCTCTAAGCCACGTGGTTGGTGTGATGCTTCTGATCTGCCCCTGTCCTTCTCTCTAAGTGTCGCCTGTATAAAGAGAAAGAGCATGTGTGCCCTGTCCTTTTATATATGGGTTGTGTAATGCCCCCTTGTGGTAGTGTCAGCTCTGGGTGCCTTGACTGCCCATTGGTCGTGTCCTATTCTATGTGTTCATTAGCTGTATGTCTGCATGTCATGATGTCTCTGGTGCTCCCTCTAGTGTTTACTTAGTCATAATGTATTTACATTAACCCCTTGTGTATTTATAGTGATGCATATCACCATATGTACCTCACGGTAACTCCAATTCTATTGTCCAGTATCTCAGTACCCCACCTACTCTTTTTACGTAATTCACAGACCTCACCATTTAACAATAAATTCCAGACCAAATTTTACTATTCACAATCCAGTAATCCTTTCTCTACATTTGGAAATCCTGCAAGAGCCCTGGGTTTGTTATGATCCCAGTTGATGTTGTAACTGGACGAGAATATCCCAGAATAGAACTCTGGCTCAAAACTCTTCCTTTACAAAATGTAACAGAGTCACAGGGCTGCTAATTAATTTGAACAACAAGTACAAAACTTTACTTAAACACTTTTATCTCCCCCCCTTCCATAGCTTAGATTTAAAGGACAAAACAAAAACGATCAGAAAGTATCTCTTAATCTACACTAGACTCATCAACACAAAGTCCCCATTAAGCACGCAAGATGACTGTGGTCAAATACACACACTTCGGTCTGAGCCCAAGTTAGTGTCAGATCCCTTGCACCCCCCCCCCCCCCCCCACCCAAGATGGTTATCATATGAGAATGTTTAAACTCCACTTCGAAAGACATGCTCTAAAATCTTCTCTCCTAATAATGCTTTCCCTTAGTGGTTTGCATTCCGAAATCCAGTCCAGGTTCTACAAACAACTCTTTGAACTCAAGCTTCCACTCCACTTGTAACAATGAATCCAGTCCAGGATTTTTACACCACCCCTTTGTCTTAACTGCTTTGACATCAACTCAGAGACCCAGCCACTGATTTCCGTAGTTATTTCAACTCACACTCCATGGGGCGATAGTAAAAAATCACACAAACCGGAAAATCACTTCAGATATCTTACTGGCACCTCAGCCTTCATCGAAACTCAGTCTGTCTTTACTGAAACAGTTCTCTGTTCTGGTATATTTAACCTCAGACTTCTTGGAAAGTTCTCTTCATTTCTCTAAATCCCTTAATTAGCTGCTCTTCAAATCTCTACACCTGTTTTCTTAACCATTACTCCATCGTATGGCGTTTCGTTTAGAAAATCTGAGAGAGATGTACCCTCTCGTCTTCTAAACCAACTACTACTAACAGAGCGGTGACAGCTGTCTTCTCTCTCACTACCTATCCCCAACTGCAATCAAGTAATCTAAACTGAAACTTAAAAGCTTCTCTACTTTATAAGCCCTCAATTGCGAAGCAACGCCCACATGCTTTTATTTATTCTTCATGCTATAGTCCCCTCTAAGCACAATAGAATCACAGTTGGAATTGAAACCATTCCCCACGCATTCGAACACCTTTGTCCGGGATGAATGGAATGATAGGAATTACGGATAGTAAACCTAATGTTTACCAATAAATATAAATCCCTTAAAACTACCTTTGTTTTCCTCACAGATACGTGCACTATATTCACCTAGTGTTAGATCCTAAAAACTCTACTCCTTAAGGAACATATCGACTGGCCTCCTGATTCATCCAACTTTTCCAAAGCTGGAGTCTAACATCTCTTACAGAAGGACTGGATCTGTCACTTCCAGCCAACTCTTAACAGGGAAATGACAATGTGCCTTTGAGAAAACCTTTTGATCCCGAGCAGACTAGCATCACCATGCGATGCCATGATGATTAACATTGACACATTGTTCACTCTCACTGCCCAAATGTCACCTTCCATGACAATGGTGTCCCTTTAACGCTGAGAGTCACATTTGTGAATTCCCGTTCTCTCTTGTTGTTGCAGTCCTGCCCGTCTGACATCCATTATTCAGCCTTCTCATTTCTAGGTGACTCCTACCCATGCAGTTTCATTTGCTCCCACACATTCATTTCTCCCCCCGCTCTTTCCCTTGACCTCCTCCCCCACAAGGTCATCACGCACAAGGTCTGTACTCCAGTACAGTCATCACGCTTTCTGCCGAATGAATCTGCTCAGATGGTTCTGGGACACCAAGCTGTGACACACAGTTTGATTGCTCCTCAACTCCTTCTTGCCCCCTCACTGTCTGGTTTCCCAATGATGGAAATGAAAAGATTGATATTTGAGACATTGGCATCAATTCAACAATATTTCAGTGCTACCTGCCTCTCCTTCTTGAAGACGTATCGTAAAATCTACCCAAGACTTTAGTCACTTGTCCTATATCTCTGGAGAGAAAATTGTGTCTGATTTACATTTGTGAGACCTTCCAGACTGTTCTACTGCTCTCCCGGGCAGACTCCCACCTTTCACCCTCCGAAACAAGGTCATCAGAAGCCCAGCTGCCCTTATTTCAACTCGAACTGAGGCCTGTTCACCCATCATTGTGGTTGAGGTTTAATCACATGACTTGTCCACACGCTCCAGCCATTAGTGGGCCGACACATCCATCTTTGTGCCACACTGACTTCACCAATTAGAGAGAAAAACATCTCACTGCCGATTGGCTAAGAGCCAACCAGCCACCCCCTCCCCCCAATCTGGTAAATCCTCAATTTTAAAATTCTCATCCTCGTGTTTTTCCTTCAGGAAACTCCTTAAAACGTTTCTCTTTGACCAAGTCTTTACTCACCAGATAATATCTCTTTGTGGTGGCTTGGTGTCAAATTCTTTTTGATAACCGCTATGGTGGATGTTTTACAAAACTAAGGGAACTCTATAAATTCAGTTGTTGTTACAAAAAGCCGAAACAATTTTTGAAAGAAGATGAGGGGCACAATTCTCCCAGCCCCGCGCCGGGCCGAAGAATCGCCGCAACTGCGCCACGCCGCCCTGACGCATGATTCTCCGGAGTAGGGGAGGGGGGCTCCTTCACTGGGGAGGGCCTCCGATGGGGTCTGGCCCGTGATCGGGGTTCACCGATCAGTGGGCCGGCCTCTCCCCCCTCCCCCCCCGGGCCTACTTTGTTCCGCTTCCTGCCCCAGAACCCCCACGCCATGTTGCGTCGGGGCCGGAGCGCTGAAGAAGTCCGACGCGCATGCACGGGTTGGCGCGGCCCATCTGCGCATGCGCGGGTTGGTGCAGCGCCCATTTGGCGCCGGGAAGGGAGGCTGGAGCGGCGTGAACCGCTCCAGCGCCGTGCTGGCCCCCTGTGGGGGACAGAGTCAGTAGTCCCCACACCCGTTTCGCGCAGTCGTGAAACGCGACGGAGTTCACGACAGCGCAAACACTTAGACTCCATTTTGGAGAATCGCGCCCGAGGGCTAATATTTTCCGGCTGTTCCTGCCAATGGGATTAACCAATAACGATAGAATGGCCTCCCAGCAGGGGATGCACCTAGAGGGGGGGGTTCATTGAATTTATAGAATCCCTAGTGCAGAAGGCCATTTGGTCCATCGAGTCTGCATTGACCCTCCGAAAGAGCACCCTACCTAGAGTTAGGCCCCCACCCTGTCCTTGTAACTCATAAACCCACCTAATCAGCACATCCCCAGACACTAAAGGCCATTTAGCCTGGCCAATCCACCGAATCTGCACACCTTTGGACTGTGGGAGGAAACCGGAGCACCCAGAGGATGCCCACACAGACACGGGGAGAACGTGCAGACTCCGCACAGACAGTGACCCGAGGCCGGAACCGAAGCCGGGTGCCAGCCGCTGAGAGGCAGCAGTGCTAGCCACTGCTACATCTTAAAATGGCCTCAATGAGCTGCTGTCACTGGACGTAACCGCTCCCCTCCACAAATAGCTCCACCTACATTATGTGGCCTAACAGCACTGTGGGTGTACCTACACCATATGGACGGCAGAGGTTCAAGACGGTGGCTTAACACCACATTCTCAAGGGTAATTAGGGGCGGGAAACGAATGCCGGCCTAGCCTAGCGACATCCCATCCACATCCCGAAAACAAATTTAAATAGCGAACTTATGTCAGCGCAACCGGAGCGAGTCTCAACCTGTAATAAAATTGGCATCAGTTTACCCAAAGCTGGTCATCAACTCCAGGGGGATTCTTCTTAATAAAGGCGCCGTAATAAGTGGCGATGTTTCGATGGTGCGAATACTTTTTGAGCATATTAATTTCCTGCTTGATCTCTTCCTCTTCATCCTGTGAAAAGAAACAAACATCTTTGAAAAGGGTTGGATTTGGCACTCTCGCACCAGGAGAAGAGGAGACCTCACGTGCCTTAATAACTCGGGAGTAAACCTTTGCAGGAACCTTTGAAGGTGACAGGACAGCTTAATAAAAGCAGTTAACAAGGAGAATCAGATCCTGGGCTTCGGAAATTGCGGCACAGACTAAAAATATCAGGAAGTTACACTAAAGATATCAAAACAGTAGTGTGACCCCTCGTGACTTATTAAATTTACTTTGGACACCTCTTTTTAGGAAGGACAGATTTTTAGATCGGCAGGGAAATGTGTTTAGGGCCTCGGTCAGATCAGTCATGAATAAATAGCAAAAGAGCCTCAATCCTAATTCTTATGATCTTGCATGAAGTCACTGGAGAGGGTGCAGAAGGATGCAGTAGCATCATGGTTAGATTACTGGGCTAGCAATTCATTCATTCTGGCCTCTCTCTCTCTTCTCATCTGCTACCAGACTTGCTGAGTACTTCCAGAATGTTCTGCTCAGATTTCAGATTCAGTTTCTGCCGTGTTTTGCTTCTATGCTGCAATAATCCAGAAGCTTGGACTAACAACATGCACAAGTTCAAATCCCACCACAGCTGCTAGGGAGAGAGTTTAAATTCAATTAATTAAACAAATTGAAATTAATAAGCTAGAATCAGTTTCTGTGGCTATGAAATTCTCGTTCACTAATGTTTTTTAGGGAAGGAAATCTGCCAGCCTCATCTCGTCTGGTCTACCCGTGGCCCACAGCGAGAGGCTCTAACTTCCCTCTGAACTAGCCCACCAAGCCATGGAATTATATCCAAACCTGACTGCGATCGCTCGAGAAGGTGTCTCACCACCACATTCTGATGGGAAATTAAAGATGGACAATAAATGCAGGCCTTGCCACCAATGCCCACAACATGAGAATGAATACATTTTTTCAAAAGCAAAGTGATTTGCAAACATGGTCACAAGAGGATCACAGTTACATGGACAGAGTGAAGAATCTGGAGGTGTTCTCCTTAGAACAGAGAGGGCTCAGGGGAGATATGCGATATACAATGGAGGTATTTAAAATCATGAAGGATTTGGATAGGGCAAGTGAAGAAAAATTGTTTTCCTTGACTGAAAGGGGCTGGTTTAGCTCACTGGGCTAAATCGCTGGCTTTTAAAGCAGACCAAGCAGGCCAGCAGCACGGTTCGATTCCCGTACCAGCCTCCCCGGACAGGCGCCGGAATGTGGCGACTAGGGGCTTTTCACAGTAACTTCATTGAAGCCTACTCGTGACAATAAGCGATTTTCATTTCATTTTCAAAGGTCAATGTGGTAGCGTGACCTCTCAATGTGGTAGCGTGACCTCTTTAAAGGGTCACGACCCACGTGACTGGCTCTGAGCGCATGAACCCTGGCCAATGGGGAAAATGGGTGGGGTCCCGGACAGAGTGCACCCTGGAGCCGGAGGTCTGTTCAGCGACTCTGTGCCCGTTTATAGTTCATTTTTACTGGTTATCTACAAATCCTTGTTCTGTTACTGGAAGTCCCGCCCCCCCCCCCCCCACTGTATTGCCTCGAGCCACCTCATTGGGGTGAGTGTAAACCGGATCAATCGCAAGCGGTCAGTAGTTCAGGATTCGAGGGGAAAGGGAGGAGCTTCCAAAAACAGGGAAGCAGAAAAGCCTCGACGGCATCAATAAGACAGGATGTGGAGATTTCATAGAATTTACAGTGCAGAAGGAGGCCATTCGGCCCATCGAGACTGCACCGGCTCTTGGAAAGAACACCCTACCCAAGGTCAACACCTCCACCTTATTCCCATAACCCAGTAACCCCACCCAAAACTAAGGGCAATTTTGAACACTAAGGGCAATTTATCATGGCCAATCCACCTAACCAGTGGATGCCGGCGTTGGACTGGGGTGAGCACAGTAAGAAGTCTTACAACACCAGGTTACAGTCCAACAGGTTTGTTTCAAACACGAGCTTTCGGAGCACTGCTCCGAAAGCTCGTGTTTGAAACAAACCTGTTGGACTGTAACCTGGCGTTGTAAGACTTCTTACTGTGATCAATAAGACAGTGAGTGAAAAATGCCTAAGATTGGGTGGCATGGTAGCACAGTGGTTAGCACTGCTGCTTCACAGCGCCAGGGTCCCAGGTTCGTTTCCCGGCTTGGGTCACTGTCTGTGCGGAGTCTGCACCTTCTCCCCGTGTCTGCGTGGGTTTCCTCCGGGTGCTCCGGTTTCCTCCCACAAGTCCCGAAAGACGTGCTTGTTAGGTGAATTGGACATTCTGAATTCTCCCACGTTGCCGGACCAGGCGGAATGCGCCAAATCAGAAAATAACAAGTCAGGGCTCCAGTGACCAAAGTGGAGAGGAATTCAGAAACATAACAGATTACACATGGTGCAAGTGAGCAAAGCAGTCCCGATTGAGATAGCCTTCACAGTAAATGGAAAACCACTGAAGATGAAGGTTTACACTTGGAAGAGTTGAGACTTGGAACCTCATTAGCACAACAGCCAAGTTGGCGACATAAACAGAGGAGACCCTGAAAATGATGGGGACAATCTCGGAGCCAGCGTCGTATCAACACCAGGATGCCCAGCTACCTTGTCCACGGAAAAGTCTCACGGGGGCGAGATTGGTTGAATCAACTTGAACTAGTTGAAAATCTTCACAATTTTGGGTGTTTTCAGGCAAACATAATGACATATTCCAGAACACATTGGGTCCAATAAAGGGCGTCAAGGCCAAGATTTACGTCAACCCTGACTCAACATCACAGCTTTTCAGGGTGAGACCGGTCCCTTACGCTTTCACCAAAAAGTGGAAGCCGTACCTAGACACCTGGAAGAACAGGGATTTATCAAACCCGGGCAGTTTTCAGAACGGGCGACTCCCATCAAACCTGTGCTAAACCGGGCCATGGGGATTACAAGTTAACAATAAACCAGGCAGCTCATGGAGATAAATAGCCAATTCTACAAGTTGAAGACCTTTTTGTGAAGTCGCCGCGGGGGCTCGCTTACACCAGACTCAACCTCACCCATGCCCACTTGCAGTTAGAACTGGATGAAGATTCCTGAAAGTATGCAACAATTAGCACGCATAAAGACTGTTTCCATAGACCCGATTGCCCTTTGGCCCTGTGCCATATTCCAGCGCACAATGGTGAACCTGCTCCAGGGCATCCCGAAGGTCGGGGTCTACCTGGATGAAGATCCAGTAACAGGAACATCAGATGAAGAGCAGCCAGCCAGCCTCGAAGAGGTGCTGAGAAGATTTAGAGATGCGGGAATCCAACTGAAATGAGAGAAGTGCACTTTTCAAGCTAGTGAGGCCAAATTAGCTAGGGTTGAAAGTGGACTCCAAAAGTCTGCACCCACTCGCAGACAAGCTGAGAGCCTCAGAGATATACTGGCTCCCAAGAATGTGGCAGAAGTAAAGTCCTTCTTTGGGATAATAATCTTCTATTATCAATTTGTCCCCAAACCAGCAACGACGTTGGCGCCAATTCACTTGCTTTTAAGGAAACAGTAGAGTCGGCATTGGAAGGAACTACAGAAGCAGACCTGCCAAGCAGGTCTCACAGTCATCAAGCCTATTTGACCCAGGTAAGCCCATCATCTTAACTTGCGATGCATCACCATATGGAATAGGAGGGGTTCTATCCCATTAAATGGAGGATGATTCACAAGAGGCCAATTACCTTGTCCTCCAGAACTCTTTCTGATGCTGAGCGAAAATACGCACAGATTGAGAAAGAAATGTTGCAGGAATTAAACAACGCCCACCCAGGGCAAACAAAATGAGCGTGCTAGCGAGGAGCTACATTTGGTAGATCAGGATATTGAACACATGGTGCACCAGGGCAACCCCTGCTAGACAAATAGCCAACCTGGGAATGGCCTGGTGATCTATGGATCAGGGTACATGCTGGTCCTTTCTCGGGCAGAATGTTCCTCCTCTTGGTTGACGCCCACTCAAACTGGTTAGAGGTTCCAAGAGATGGGACAACAGCCTCAGCGGCCACAGTCGAGACCGTGTGGCGGGGGTTCGCTACCCATGGCCTCCCCGAAGTAATAGTGTCTGCGAACGGCACTGCGTTCACAGGAGAAGAGTTTCAACACTTTGACTGAACTAATGGCACTCGCTATCCGAGGGCAGCTCCCTATCAACCAGCAGCAAACTGCTCCGCAGAGATAGCTGTGTGGACGTTCAAAACAGCCATAAAGGAGCAGCCCAGCTGGCCACTACGTCTTAGGCTGGCCAGCGTTTTGCGGGCTCATATCACAACTGCCCCCCCCCCCCCCCCACCGGCCTCCCCCCCCCCCCCCCCCCCCCCCCCCCCCACCCAACGCCACCACGGGCATCACACCGGCAGAAATACTCATGGGCCTTCGCCACCGGATCCGGTTGGACTTAGTTCTCCCGAATTTGGCGGGGAGGGTGGAGGAACGGCAGACCTCCTGGAGGAAACAGCACATTTCGCAAAACAGGGGGACAGGTGCATGACCTGGTCCTGGTCAGGAACGCTGCCTCAGGCCCATTGTGGCTACCAGACAGAATTGGATCAAAATCACAGCCAGTCTGGTATGTGCTGAATTTGAATGGCAGAATGGTGTTGGAAGCACAGAGACCACGTAAGGAGCTGAGGGATCACAACGCCAAAGCCAGCAGGCAGCTGCTGTGTTCCAGCTCCACCACGGTAGCCGAGGGAATCTAGAAATTCCGGGCTGTAATGCCCCTACTGTGGCCAAATCTCAGAGACGACCTGCCAAGAATAGCAACGTTGCTACCTCAGAGTTGGAGGAGTTGAATGGCGGACTAAGGTGGCCCACAAGACCCAGAAAATCCCCTGAAAGATTCAGATTGTGATGAACTGTTATGGGCTCTCTCCCCTCGTGTTTCTCAACCATTATATTGTCTATAGTAACCGTGCCTAACCTGTTCAACCATCGGGGCTGGTTTAGCTCACCAGGCTAAATCGCTGGCTTTTAAAGCAGACCAAGCAGGCCAGCAGCACGGTTCGATTCCCGTACCAGCCTCCCCGGACAGGCGTCGGAATGTGGTGACTAGGGGCTTTTCACAGTAACTTCATTGAGGCCTACTCGTGACAATAAGCGATTTTCATTTCATTTCTATCAATATGTTATTGAGGGGCTTAGAAGGGGAAGGGATGTGGTAGTGTGGTCACTTTGAGGGTTGAGTCCTTGCGGTCCATGTGACCAGCTCGGAGCCTATCGTGTGCGAACGCGCCAAACCCGACCAATGGGGAAAGGGCACGGAGCCCTGGGAGCAGGACCCTGGCAGAGTGGACCCTGCGAGTGAAGAGAGTGAAGATCTGTTTGGAGACTCTCTGCTTGTGTATCGTTTACTCGTACCTGTTATTAATGAACCCTTGTTCCGTTGTACTGGACGTCTCCCCCGTACTGCCTCAAAGCCACCACACTGGATAACCAGACAAACTTACGCTAACTAGCAAAAGAACCAGAGATGACCTTTCTGTGTAACGAGTGGTTAGGATCTGTGATGCACTGTCTGATAGGGTGGTGGATACAGATTCAATAGCAACCTTTGAAAGCAGAATTTGACAAATCCTTTAAGGGAATGGTAGGGGTAAGGGGAACAGAGAGGGAGTGGGACCCGTGGTTTGTCCTTTGAAAGAGTCTGGAATTGGCCTAATTGACTCCTCCATGCTTTACTAATCCATGATTCAATTCAGCACCAGCTTTGTTGCAAAACGATTAAGTGTGTGGATGCCTTAATGTGTCAGCGAGTTCATGAATCTTATGAAGTATTGCAACACAAAAACCCATTTCCGGCTTTCAAACAAGCAGCCTTCCTGTTTCCCCCCTCCCTTCACCTGGACTGCGCTTCCTGTTGCTATCTCACATTGGGCTCTCTCCTGTTTCCCCCCTCCCTTCACCTGGACTGCGCTTCCTGTTGATATCTCACATTGGGCTCTCTAGGCCGGCAGCGAGAATGTATTTCCACTTTGACAATCAGAGACGGGCCCTTACTAATCGGCAGAGAATTTGTTTCTTTATTGTTTGACACAGTCGGGCGTTTGAGATCTAGAATGTACTGAAAATGCAAAGCTTTGGAAATCCTAAGAGGAAATTAGATAGATATTAGAAACAGAAGGTTTTATTGAGTCTGGGTGCGTGGGACTAATTGGATATCTCTTTAACGAGCAGAGGAACAGTAGGTTAAATGACCTCCTTCGATGCTGTATATGAATCCATGAGTCAATCATCCGGGTGAAGAAAGAAGCATTTCTGGAGCAAAACCGGGAATTTGATCTGACCGGGGCAGAATACTCGTCAGAGGAAATACCCGACAGTGCAGATGGAGACCTCTCGGCCCATAGATTCCGCACCGACCCCTCAAAAGATCGCCCCCCACCTAGGCCCACTCCCCCACCCTAAGGGGCAAGTTAGAATGGCCAATCCACACAACCTTGACGGTGGGAGGAAACCGGAGCACCCGGAGGAAACCCACGCAGACACGGGGGGGGAACGTGCAAACTCCACGCAGACAGTTACCCAAGGCGGAATAGAACCCGGGTCCCTGGCGCTGTGAGGCAGCAGTGCTAACCACTGTGCCGCCCCTCCCTGTGCTAACGTGCTTGCAAGTAGTTCTGTTTAAAAGCTAGGACAGTCTTTGGCCTACACTCGAACCTGAGAGCTGCTGCAACTTGGTGACAGTACAGTCTTTTAGCACTTTGCCTGTCTCGCTGTCTCAGAATCGTATATTAGTGAGATCACCCCACACTTTTCTCAACTCCAGAGAGTACAGGATCATTCCGCTGAAATGGAGGGTCAGTGCCGAGGGTGTGGCGCACTGGCGGAGGGTCAGTGCCCAGGGCGTGGCGCACTGGCAGAGGGTCAGTGCCGAGGGTGTGGCGCACTGGCGGAGGGTCAATGCCCAGGGCGTGGCGCACTGGCGGAGGGTCAGTGCCCAGGGTGTGGCGCACTGGCGGAGGGTCAGTGCCGAGGGTGTGGTGCACTGGCGGAGGGTCAGTGCCGAGGGCGTGGCGCACTAGCGGAGGGTCAGTGCCGAGGGTGTGGTGCACTGGCGGAGGGTCAGTGCCCAGGGCGTGGCGCACTAGCGGAGGGTCAGTGCCGAGGGTGTGGTGCACTGGCGGGGGGGTCAGTGCCCAGGGCGTGGCGCACTAGCGGAGGGTCAATGCCGAGGGCGTGGTGCACTAGCGGAGGGTCAGTGCCGAGGGTGTGGTGCACTAGCGGAGGGTCAGTGCCGAGGGCGTGGCGCACTAGCGGAGGGTCAGTGCCGAGGTCGTGGCGCACTGGCAGAGGGTCAGTGCCGAGGGTGTGGCGCACTGGCGGAGGGTCAGCGCCGGGGGCATGGCGCACTGGCGGAGGGTCAGTGTCCAGGGCGTGGCGCACTGGCGGAGGGTCAGTGTCCAGGGCGTGGCGCACTAGCGGAGGGTCAGTGTCCAGGGCGTGGCACACTGGCGGAGGGTCAGTGCCGAGGTCGTGGCGGATTGGCGGAGGGTCAGTGCTGAGGGCGTGGTGTACTGGTGGAGGGTCAGTGCCAAGGGTGTGGCACACTGGAAGAGGGTCAGTGCCAAGGGCGTGGCTCACTGGTGGACGGTCAGGGACGAGGGCGTGGCGCACTAGCGGAGGGTCAGTGCTGAGGTCGTGGCGCACTGGCGGAGGGTCAGTGCTGAGGGCGTGGCGCACTGGCGGAGGGTCAGTGCTGAGGGCGTGGCGCACTGGCGGAGGGTCAGTGCCAAAGGCGTGGTGTACTGGCGGAGGGTCAGTGCTGAGGTCGTGGCGCACTGGCGGAGGGTCAGTGCTGAGGGCGTGGCGCACTGGCGGAGGGTCAGTGCTGAGGGCGTGGTGTACTGGCGGAGGGTCAGTGCAGAGGGCGTGGCGCACTGGCGGAGGGTCAGTGCCAAAGGCGTGGTGTACTGGCGGAGGGTCAGTGCAGAGGGCGTGACGCACTGGTGGAGGGTCAGTGCCAAAGGCGTGGTGTACTGGCGGAGGGTCAGTGCAGAGGGCGTGGCGCACTGGTGGAGGGTCAGTGCAGAGGGCGTGGTGTACTGGCAGAGAGTAAGTGACAATGGCGCAGCGCACTGGCGGAGGGTCAGTGCCAAAGGCGTGGTGTACTGGCGGAGGGTCAGTGCAGAGGGCGTGGCGCACTGGTGGAGGGTCAGTGCCAAAGGCGTGGTGTACTGGCGGAGGGTCAGTGCAGAGGGCGTGGCGCACTGGTGGAGAGTCATTGTCCAGGGCTTGGCACACTGGTGGAGGACCAGTGCCGAGGGAATGGCGCACTGGCAGAGGGTCAGCGGCGAGGGAATGGCACACTGGCAGAGGGTCAGCGCCGAGGGAATGGCGCACTGGCAGAGGGTCAGCGCCGAGGGAATGGCGCACTGGCAGAGGGTCAGCGGCGAGGGAATGGCACACTGGCAGAGGGTCAGCGCCGAGGGAATGGCGCACTGGCAGAGGGTCAGCGCCGAGGGAATGGCGCACTGGCAGAGGGTCAGCGCACTGGCTGAGGGTCAGCGCACTGGCTGAGGGTCAGCGCCGAGGGAATGGCGCACTGGCAGAGGGTCAGCACACTAGGAGAAAGTCAGCACGGAGGGACTGGCGCACCGGCAGAGGGTCAGTGCCGAGGCAACGCCGTACTGGCAGAGGGCCAGCGCCCTGGCATGGGGTCAGCAACTGGCAGAGGGTCAGCAGACTGGCAGAGGGTCAGCGCCGAGGGAACGCCGCACTGGCAGACGGTCAGCACATTGGAGGAGGGTCAGCGATTGGCAGGGTGTCAGCACCAAGGGAATGGCACAGAGGTAGGGTCAATACAGAAAGATCTAACTGTGTGTAAACTGCCTGCCCCGCTTCTGACATTGCAACAGTGACTGTAGATTTTAAAAAGGTAATTCATCGATTGGCTGTCAAAGCTCTTTGTGATGTGCTTCGGCAAGTGTATAACACAAGCCAGTCTTTGTCTATCTCTAAAGAAATTCCCAATGATGTTTGTTTCAATCTCATCAGGTTAACCAGCGAGCAACATTGCGGCCCCTTCGATTAATCGGAGATACACAAGTCATGGTTCTTATTGGGGAGGGGTGTGGCTTGTGGATCGTCGGGAGGGGGCAAACACTTTCAGAACAAATGTATTTTTTTCAGAAAAGGGAACGAGCGAGCAAGGAGGTGAGAGATGAAATAATTCCAGAAATGTTGCTGGAGTGGTTATCCCGTGGATGTCAGAGTGAGGTCCATCATTAGGAGCTCAGACAGAACGATGTGAAGCTGCAGGGAGATGACAGGGCCATAATCTGCATTCAGCAATGTGGTTGTGTTGAAACAATAATGGTTCCGTCAAGTGTCGCTGGAATTCTAAAGATGGCTGCAGGGAGGAGTCGCAGTGAAAGGAGAAAGATTTGCCACCCAGAGTCTGACAGGAGCAAAGAGAGGTGAGCACAGATAAAGCACACACTTGAACTACCCCACACAAAGAACAAAGCTGCTGCGAGCTCGTCAACACTGGCAATACGTAACCCAGCAGAGTGTATCTGCCATTACCTAAATACAGCAGCTGTGATGGTGAGTGTGAGGAGAGGGTGAGGACTGAGACAACAGGAGAAGAAAATCTTTTCCACTTATACTCGTGGGAATACAGAGGCCATAAAACACCCTAGTGTCTTGGCACAACATCGTCAGACCCTTCCCCACCAGTACTGTACCCCAGTGTTATACAGTGACAGACCTGCCCCCACCAGTACTGTACCCCAGTGTTATACAGTGACAGACCCGTCCCCACCAGTACTGTACCCCAGTGTTATACAGTGACAGACCCGTCCCCACCAGTACTGTACCCCAGTGTTATACAGTGACAGACCCGTCCCCACCAGTACTGTACCCCAGTGTTATACAGTGACAGACCCATCCCCACCAGTACTGTACCCCAGTGTTATACAGTGACAGACCTGTCCCCACCAGTACTGTACCCCAGTGTTATACAGAGACAGACCCGTCCCCACCAGTACTGTACCCCAGTGTTATACAGTGACAGACCCATCCCCACCAGTACTGTACCCCAGTGTTATACAGTGACAGACCCATCCCCACCAGTACTGTACCCCAGTGTTATACAGAGACAGACCCGTCCCCACCAGTACTGTACCCCAGTGTTATACAGTGACAGACCCATCCCCACCAGTACTGTACCCCAGTGTTATACAGCGACAGACCCATCCCCACCAGTACTGTATCCCAGTGTTATACAGCGACAGACCCGTCCACACCAGTAATGTACCCCAGAGTTATACAGTGACAGACCCATCCCCACCAGTACAGTACCCAAGTGTTGTACAGTGATGGACCCATGCCCACCAGGACTGTACCCCAGTGTTATACAGTGAAAGACCCGTCCACACCAGTACTGTACCCCAGTGTTATACAGTGACACACCTGTCCCCAGCAGTACTGTACCCCAGTGTTATACAGTGACAGACCTGTCCCCACCAGTACTGTATCCCAGTGTTATACAGTGACAGACCCGTCCCCACCAGTACTGTACCCCAGTGTTATACAGTGACAGACCCGTCCCCACCAGTACTGTACCCCAGTGTTATACAGTGACAGACCCATCCCCACCAGTACTGTACCCCAGTGTTATACAGTGACAGACCCATCCCCACCAGTACTGTACCCCAGTGTTATACAGTGACAGACCCGCCCCCACCAGTACTGTACCCCAGTGTTATACAATGACAGACACGTCCCCACCAGTACTGTACCCCAGTGTTATACAGTGACAGACCCGTCCCCACCAGTACTGTACCCCAGTGTTATACAGTGACAGACCCGTCCCCACCAGTACTGTACCACAGTGTTATACAGTGACAGACCCGTCCCCACCAGTACTGTACCCCAGTGTTATACAGTGACAGACCCGTCCCCACCAGTACTGTACCCCAGTGTTATACAGTGACAGACCTGTCCCCACCAGTACTGTACCCCAGTGTTATACAGAGACAGACCCGTCCCCACCAGTACTGTACCCCAGTGTTATACAGTGACAGACCCATCCCCACCAGTACTGTACCCCAGTGTTATACAGTGACAGACCCATCCCCACCAGTACTGTACCCCAGTGTTATACAGAGACAGACCCGTCCCCACCAGTACTGTACCCCAGTGTTATACAGTGACAGACCCATCCCCACCAGTACTGTATCCCAGTGTTATACAGCGACAGACCCGTCCACACCAGTAATGTACCCCAGTGTTATACAGTAACAGACCCGTCCCCACCAGTACTGTACCCCAGTGTTATACAGTGACAGACCTGTCCCCACCAGTACTGTACCCCAGTGTTATACAGTGACAGACCCGTCCCCACCAGTACTGTACCCAAGTGTTATACAGTGACAGACCCGTCCCCACCAGTACTGTACCCCAGTGTTATACAGTGAAAGACTCGTCCCCGCCAGTACTGTACCCCAGTGTTATACAGTGACAGACCCGTCCCCACCAGTACTGTACCCCAGTGTTATACAGCAACAAACCTGTCCCCACCAGTACTGTACCCCAGTGTTATACACTGACAGACCCGTCCCCAACAGTACTGTACCCCAGTGTTATACACTGACAGACCCGTCCCCAACAGTACTGTACCCCAGTGTTATACAGTGACAGACCCGTCCCCACCAGTACTGTACCCCAGTGTTATACAGTGACAGACACGTCCCCAGGAGCACTGTACCCCAGTGTTATACAGTGTCAGACCCATCCCCACCAGTATTGTACCCCAGTGTTATACAGTGACAGACCCGTCCCCACCAGAACTGTACCCCAGTGTTAAACAGTGACAGACCCGTCCCCACCAGTACTGTACCCCAGAGTTATACAGTGACAGACCCATCCCCACCAGTACAGTACCCAAGTGTTGTACAGTGATGGACCCATGTCCACCAGGACTGTACCCCAGTGTTATACAGTGAAAGACCCGTCCACACCAGTACTGTACCCCAGTGTTATACAGTGACACACCTGTCCCCAGCAGTACTGTACCCCAGTGTTATACAGTGACAGACCTGTCCCCACCAGTACTGTATCCCAGTGTTATACAGTGACAGACCCGTCCCCACCAGTACTGTACCCCAGTGTTATACAGTGATGGACCCGTCCCCACCAGTACTGTACCCAGTTTTATGCAGTGACAGACTCCTCCCCACCAGTACTGTACCCCAGTGTTATACAGTGACAGACCCGTCCCCACCAGTACTGTACCCCAGTGTTATACAGTGACAGACTCCTCCCCACCAGTACTGTACCCCAGTGTTATACAGTGACAGACCCGTCCTTACCAGTACTGTACCCCAGTGTTATACAGTGACAGACCTGTCCCCACCAGTACTGTACCCCAGTGTTATACAGTGACAGACCCGTCCCCACCAGTACTGTACCCCAGTGTTATACAGTGACAGACCCGTCCCCACCAGTACTGTACCACAGTGTAATACAGTGACAGATCCGTCCCCACCAGTACTGTACCCCAGTGTTATACAGTGACAGACCCGTCCCCACCAGTACTGTACCCCAGTGTTATACAGAGACAGACCAGTCCACACCAGGACTGTACCCAGGTGTTACATAGCGACAGACCCATCCCCACCAGTACTGTACCCCAGAGTTATAAAGTGACAGACTCATCCCCACCAATACTGTACCCCAGTGTTATACAGTAACAGACCCATCCCCACCAGTACTGTACCCCAGTGTTATATAGTGACAGACCCATCCACACCAGTACTGTACCCCAGTGTTATACAGTGACAGACTCCTCCCCACCAGTACTGTACCCCAGTGTTATACAGTGACAGACTCCTCCCCACCAGTACTGTACCCCAGTGTTATACAGTGACAGATCCGTCCCCACCAGTACTGTACCCCAGTGTTATATAGTGACAGACCCATCCACACCAGTACTGTACCCCAGTGTTATACAGTGACAGACTCCTCCCCACCAGTACTGTACCTCAGTGTTATACAGTGACAGACCCATCCCCACCAGTACTGTACCCCAGTGTTATACAGTGACAGACTCCTCCCCACCAGTACTGTACCCCAGTGTTATACAGTAACAGACCCGTCCCCACCAGTACTGTACCCCAGTGTTATATAGTGACAGACCCATCCACACCAGTACTGTACCCCAGTGTTATACAGTGACAGACTCCTCCCCACCAGTACTGTACCCCAGTGTTATACAGTGACAGATCCGTCCCCACCAGTTCTGTAACCCAGAGGTACAGAGCGACAGACCCGTCCTCACCAGTTCTGTACCCCAGTGTTATTCAGTGACAGACCCGTCCCCACCAGTACTGTACCCCAGTGTTATAAAGTGACAGACCCATCCCCACCAGTACTGTACCCCAGTGTTATACAGTGATAGGCCTGTCCCCAACAGTACTGTACCCCAGTGTTATACAGTAACAGACCCTTCCCCACCAGTACTGTACCCCAGTGTTAGACAGTGACAGACCCATCCCCACCAGTACTGTACCCCAGTGTTATACAGTGAAAGACCTCTCCCCACCAGTACTGTACCCCAGTGTTATACAGTGACAGACCTGTCCACACCAGTACTGTAGCCTAGTGTTATACAGAGACAGACCCGTCCACACCAGGACTGTACCCCAATATTATACAGTGACAGACCCTTCCCCACCATTACTGTACCCCAGTGATATACAGCGACAGACCCAACCCCACCAGTACTGTACCCCAGTGTTATAAAGTGACAGACCCATCCCCACCAGTACTGTACCCCAGTGTTATACAGACAGACCCGTCCCCACCAGTACTGTACCCAGTGTTATAGTGATAGGCCTGTCCCCAGCAGTATTGTACCCCAGGGTTATACAGTGACAGACCCGTCCCCACCAGTACTGTACCTCAGTGTTATACAGTGACAGACTCGTCCCAATCAGTACTGTACCGCAGTGTTATACAGTGACAGATCCGTCCCCACCAGTCCTGTAACCCAGAGTTACACAGCGACAGACCCGTCCCGACCAGTACTGTACGCCAGTGTTATGCATTGACAGACCCATCCGCACCAGTACTGGCCCCCGTGTTATACAGTGACAGACCTGTCCACACCAGTACTGTACCCCAGTGTTATACAGTGACAGACCCATTCCCACCAGTACTGCACCCCAGTGTTATACAGTGACAGACCTGTGCCCAGCAGTCTGTACCCCAGTGTTATACAGTGACAGACCAGTCCCCACCAGTACTGTACCCCAGTGTTATACAGTAACAGACCCTTCCCCACCAGTACTGTACCCCAGTGTTAGACAGTGACAGACCCATCTCCACCAGTACTGTACCCCAGTGTTATAGTGATAGGCCTGTCCCCAGCAGTACTGTACCCCAGTGTTATACAGTAACAGACCCATCCCCACCAGTACTGTACCCCATTGTTATACAGTGACAGACCCATCCCCACCAATACTGTACCCCAGTGTTTTACAGTGACAGACCCGTCCCCACCAGTACTGTACCTCAGTGTTATACAGTGACAGACTCGTCCCAACCAGTACTGTACCGCAGTGTTATACAGTGACAGATCCGTCCCCACCAGTACTGTAACCCAGTGTTATACAGTGACAGACCCGTCCCCACCAGTACTGTAACCCAGTGTTATACAGTGACAGACCCGTCCCCACCAGTATTGTATCCCAGTGTTATACAGTGACAGACCTGTGCCCAGCAGTACTGTACCCCAGTGTTAAACAGTGACAGACCCGTCCCCACCAGTACTGTACCCCAGTGTTATACAGTGACAGACCCGTCCCCAGCAGTACTGTACCCCAGTGTTATACAGTGACAGACCTGTCCCCACCAGTACTGTACCCCAGTGTTATACAGTGACAGACCTGTCCCCACCAGTACTGTACCCCAGTGTTATACAGTGACAGACCCATCCCCAGCAGTACTGTACCCCAGTGTTATACAGTGACAGACCCGTCCCCACCAGTACTGTAGGCCAGTGTTATACAGTTACAGACCCATCCCCACCAGTACTGTACCCCAGTGTTATACAGAGACAGACCCATCCCCACCAGTACTATACCCCAGTGTTATACAGTGACAGGCCCATCCCCACCAGTACTGTACCCCAGTGTCATACAGTGACAGACCCATCCCCACCAGTACTGTACCCCAGTGTTATACAGTGACAGACCCGTCCCCACCAGTACTGTACCCCAGTGTTATACTGTGACAGACCCGTCCCCTCCAGTACTGTACCCCAGTGTTATACAGTGACAGACCCATCCCGACCAGTACTGTATCCCAGTGTTACACAGTGACAGACCCATCTCCACCAGTACTGTATCCCAGTGTTATACAGTGACAGACCCGTCCCCTCCAGTACTGTATCCCAGTGTTATACAGTGACAGACCCGTCCCCACCAGTACTGTACCCCAGTGTTATACAGTGACAGATCCGTACCCAGCAGTACTGTACCCCAGTGTTATACAGTGACAGACCCGTCCCCTCCAGTACTGTATCCCAGTGTTATACAGTGACAGACCCGTACCCAGCAGTTCCGTATCCCATGCAGCTTCCCACACTTTGCTCCTGTTGCACACTCCAATTTTTAATCTGACATTAATCACCACCGTTCCCCCCATCAGGTAAAGTTGTAATTCTCCTGGCCACCCCACCCAGAGCTGATCCACCCTCATACACTGCCAACCATCAGCTCCCATCTACTGGCTCCCATCCATTCCATTCCTGATGGTTTGCCACACTGAGCCAGACCTAACCCGTTCCATTCAGCGTCACTCCCTGTGCTAACAGAATCCACCATCTCCCACTCTCCCAACCTTCCACTAATCTAAATCGGAAACACCAGTCCTCCTCAGAATTCCCTCTTATATCTTGGTTTGAATCCCATCCAGAGGCTCTGGGAATGGAACAATGAGGCTGTCCTCAGCTTTTCCACAAATTGTTGGTCTTCAGTTCGGAAGGGTAATGAGAACAGGGAGACATCTGATTTGGACGACACTGACATACAAAATCAGCAAAAGCCAGGATAGTGAGCATCACTTTGAACCAGATGATGAACATTTCTGACAACGATTCATCCACTGACTTTTTGCGAGTTTGAGAGGTGTTGGAAAGGCCGGGTGTGCTTCGCACTGCAACCCCGTGTTCAGTGGGCCGACACCCAAGGCAGCCCATTCCCAGTGAAGGTAGATATCTCACCCCAGTGACGTCCATAACCTTGATTGCTGCCAGCTGCCCCGTCTTGACATGTCGTCCCTGCAGAGGAATGAAACACAGCAGCATTAGTCAACTGGATCCACACTGAATCCTGGCTCCAGATATCACTGTCACACAGAGAGAATTCACAAACATACACCGCAGCTTGAAGGCCTCAGGGTCAACCCCTACATCACTGATAACACTTCCAGCCTGAGGGAGATCAGGGCTCCAAGTCCCAAGCTGAGGATTCGAGTACAAAATCCAGGCAGACATAAGCCATTTCAAAGGGCATTGAAGAGGACGTTACTGTGGATCTGGAGTCACAAGTAGGCATGAGCAGGTGAGGATGGCAGATTTATTTCCCTAAAGCACATTAGTCAATCACAATCGACAATGGTTCATGGTCATCATTGGGCTTTTCATTCCAGATTTCAATTGAATTCAAATTCCACCATCTGCTGTGTTGGGGTTTGAACCTGGAATCCCAGAGTATTACCCTGGGTCTCTGAATCACCATCCCGGTGAAAATACCACTAAACCACCATCTCCCCAATATCCTTTCATTGGGAATAGAGATAGTAATTGAGGATATTGTATTTACTGTATTTAGGACTGTTTAACTGTACGTTATTTTCTGGTGTCATGTTGAAGAGTTTAATATTGTGTTAATAATAAAGTTTTCCTTTAAAAATAACCAATCCCTATATCCCATGAACGAATTTCAAAAAAAGAAAAACGCATACAGCTGTCAATCCATCACACATCCCAATGGCACAGAGCGAAACGTGGGTGGCATGGTAGCACAGTGGTTAGCACTGTCGCTCCAGAGCGCCAGGGTCCCAGGTTCGATTCCCGGCTTGGGTCACTGTCTGTGCGGAGTCTGCACGTTCTCCCCGTGTCTGCGTTGGTTTCCTCCAGGTGCTCCGGTTTCCTCCCACAAGTCCTGAAAGACGTGCTGGTTAGGTGAATTGGACATTCTGAATTCTCCCTCCGTGCACCCGAACAGGCGCCGGAATGTGGCGACTAGGGGCTTTTCACAGTAACTTCATTGAAGCCTACTCGTGACAATAAGCGATTTTCATTTCATTTTCATTTCATTTTCTTACATTATATTCCATCTGCCAACTTTTTGCTCCTTCACATAACCTGTCTATATCCCTCCATAGACTTTGCGTCATCCTCACCATTTCCCGTCACACCTATCTGTGTGTCATTCAGAAACATGGCAATAAATCATTCACTTCCCTTGTCAAAGTCATTAATATATATTGTAAATAATTGTTACCTTCACACTTATCCCTGCGGCACTCTATTAGTTTCCATCCTGAAAATGCCCCTCTTATCCAAACCCTGTCTTCATTCACTTAGTCAATCCTCTATCCAGGCTGATATCCGTGTACCATGGGCTCTTATCTTATTCAGTAGCCTTTTGTCCACATGAGCTGGGCAGCTAGTGCCTCAGCTTAACATCTCAGCTGAATGATGACATCTCTGACAGTGCAGCGTCCCTCAGTACTGACCCTCTGACAGTGCAGCGTCCCTCAGTACTGACCCTCTGACAGTGCAGCACTCCCTCAGTACTGACTCTGACAGTGCGGCACTCCCTCAGTACTGACCCTCTGACAGTGCAGCACTCCCTCTGTAGTGACCCTCTGACAGTGCAGCACTCCCTCAGTACTGACCCTCTGACAGTGCGGCACTCCCTCAGTACTGACCCTCTGACAGTGCAGCACTCCCTCAGTACTGACCCTCTGACAGTGCGGCACTCCCTCAGTACTGACCCTCTGACAGTGCAGCACTCCCTCAGTACTGACCCTCTGACAGTGCGGCACTCTCTCAGTACTGACCCTCTGACAGTGCAGCACTCCCTCAGTACTGATCCTCTAACAGTGCAGCGCTCCCTCAGTACTGACCCTCTGACAGTGCGGCACTCCCTCAGTACTGACCCTCTGACAGTGCAGCACTCCCTCAGTACTGACCCTCTGACAGTGCAGCACTCCCTCAGTACTGACCCTCTGACAGGGCGGCACTCCCTCAGTACTGACCCTCTGACAGGGCGGCACTCCCTCAGTACTGACCCTCTGACAGTGCACCACTCCCTCAGTACTGACCCTCTGACAGTGCAGCACTCCCTCAGTACTGACCCTCTGACAGTGCGGCACTCCCTCAGTACTGACCCTCTGACAGTGCAGCACTCCCTCAGTACTGACCCTCTGACAGTGCGGCACTCCCTTAGTACTGACCCTCTGACAGTGCAGCACCCCCTCAGTACTGACCCTCTGACAGTGCGGCACTCCCTCAGTACTGACCCTCTGACAGTGCGGCACTCCCTCAGCACTGACCCTCTGACAGTGCAGCACTCCCTCAGTACTGACCCTCTGACAATGCAGCACTCCCTCAGTACTGACCCTCTGACAGTGCAGCACTCCCTCAGTACTGACCCTCTGACAGTGCAGCACTCCCTCAGTACTGATCCTCTGACAGTGCGGCACTCCCTCAGTACTGACCCTCTGACAGTGCAGCACTCCCTCAGTACTGACCCTCTGACAGTGCACCACTCCCTCAGTACTGACCCTCTGACAGTGCAGCACTCCCTCAGTACTGACCCTCTGACAGTGCGGCACTCCCTCAGTACTGACCCTCTGACAGTGCAGCACTCCCTCAGTACTGACCCTCTGACAGTGCGGCACTCCCTTAGTACTGACCCTCTGACAGTGCAGCACCCCCTCAGTACTGACCCTCTGACAGTGCGGCACTCCCTCAGTACTGACCCTCTGACAGTGCGGCACTCCCTCAGCACTGACCCTCTGACAGTGCAGCGCTCCCTCAGTACTGACCCTCTGACAGTGCGGCAATCCCTCAGTACTGATCCTCTGACAGTGCGGCACTCCCTCAGTACTGACCCTCTGACAGTGCGGCACTCCCTCAGTACTGACCCTCTGACAGTGCAGCACTCCCTCAGTACTGACCCTCTGACAGTGCAGCTCTCCCTCAGCACTGACCCTCTGACAGTGCAGCACTCCCTCAGTACTGACCCTCTGACAGTGCAGCACTCCCTCAGTACTGACCCTCTGACAGTGCAGCTCTCCCTCAGTACTGACCCTCTGACAGTGCAGCTCTCCCTCAGTACTGACCCTCTGACAGTGCATCACTCCCTCAGTAGATGTCCACCTACACAGTGCCTACAGCCTACTGGAAAGCAAAGACCTCTTTGCTTGATGATGGAATGGTTCTTAGTTTTCAGCTAAAGAGCCTTTTTCCTTCACCATGTCCAATATTTTTTGAACCAACAAAATAGTTGAGAGTAAATGTTTCAGAAACTCACAATTCTGTATCACTCTTTATTTTCCCTTCTGCCTTGGCTCACAGGAGGAGCAATGATTAATCTTTAAGTTCCTGGGGACACCAGGGTGTTCCTCGAGACATGGCAATTCCCGGCTTATTCTCTGGGTTATTCCATTGGGCAGAGGCAGATGTGCTAATGCAGATCCTGCTTAAAGTGCCTTCAGGGGAGGGTAAGAGACGGCCAGGTAAAGCCAAATCGAGAAGAAGAAAATGCCTTGGCAAGCTTCGCTGAATGTGTTTGCTCTGGGTTTGATTGCAGTACCAAAAGGCACCACATGGGGGTGGTAATCAAGAGCACTGAATGGTCTACAATGGTTGACCCAAGCTAACAGAGACAAGGCTAGCAAGTGCAGTGGCACAGTGGTTAGCACTACGGCCTCGCAGTGCCAGTGACCCAGGTTTGCACTGCTGCCTGACAGCACCAGGCTCCCAGGTTTGATTCCCGGCTGGGTCACTGTCTATGTGGAGTTTGCACGTTCTCCCCGTGTCTGCGTGGGTTTCCTCCGGGTGCTCCGGTTTCCTCCCACAGTTCAAAGACATGCAGGTGAGGTGGATTGGCCATGATAAATTTCCCTTAATGTCCAAAAACGTTAGGTGGGGTCATGGGGATGGAGCGGGGGGTGTGGGCCAAGGTGGGGTGCTCTTTTCGAGTGTCAGTACTGACTCGATGGGCTGAATGGCCTCCTTCTGTACTATAGGGATTCTCTTCTATGAAATGAGCCAGAGTATAATCAATTATTAGATGTTTAATATTACCATCAAGTATATTTTACATTTTATTATCTTCTATTAGCCTTGGTACCAGGGTGTCAGAAGGCTTTGGGCCAAAGGCCCTGCTCCAAAGACTTAAAGCCATAATCCAGGTCATGATTCCCAGCGGAGTACTGAAAGAGTGCCACATTGTCAGTGGTGTCGCGTAAAAGGAGGCTGCCCTCTTAGGTGGGTGTCAAAAGATCTCATGGCACTATTTCAATGAAGTTCAGGTCAGTTCACCTGGTCTTTAGGTCAATATTTATCCCTCTACTAACCAACTATTATCTGGTCATGATCATGTGCTGTTTGTGCGATCTTGCTATCTGCTAATTGGCTGTTGTGTCTCCGACGTTACAACAGCGACTACACTTCAAAACCACCTCGTTGGCTTTGAAGCAATTGGAGACATTGAGGGAATGAAATGTGCTGTGCAAAGACCCTTTAACACTTCTCAAAAAGCAAAAAGGCTCATTCAGCAGCTTCCAGGACTGGATGCAAATTGTGAATCGCTATCGAGCTGGGATACTGGGGCCCAGTTACCCCCAGGACCACGGAGGAGAAATACTGATCACAGCCTCCACCCCTGATAATCGGCCAATAATTTGGCAGCACGGCAGCATTGTGGACAGCACAATCGCTTCACAGCTCCAGGGTCCCAGGTTCGATTCCGGCTTGGGTCACTGTTTGTGCGGAGTCTGCACATCCTCCCCGTGTGTGCGTGGGTTTCCTCCGGGTGCTCCGGTTTCCTCCCACAGTCCAAAGATGTGCAGGTTAGGTGGATTGGACATGATAAATTGCCCTTAGTGTCCAAAGTTGCCCTTAATGTTGGGTGGGGTTACTGGGTTATGGGGATAGGGTGGGGGTGTTAACCTTGGGTAGGGTGCTCTTTCCAGGAGCCGGTGCAGACTCGATGGGCCGAATGGCCTCCTTCTGCACTGTAAATTCGATGATCTAACTCTTTCTGGAAACCTGACGAGGGGGAGAGAATCAGAGATAGAGAAAGCAGGGGGGGGGGGAGTGATGGAGAGGGAAGGAAGCGAGAAAGGCACGGTAGCACAGTGGTTAGCACTGTGACTTCACAGCACCAGGGTCCCAGGTCCCAGTGTCTGCACGTTCTCCCCGTGTCTGCGTGGGTTTCCTCCGGGTGCTCCAGTTTCCTCCCACAAGTCCCGAAAGACGTGCTTGTTAGGTGAATTGGACATTCTGAATTCTCCCTCTGTGTACCCGCACAGGTGCCGGAGTGTGGCGACTAGGGGCTTTTCACAGTAACTTCATTGCAGTGTTAATGTAAGCCTACTTGTGACAATAATAAAGATTATTACTGTTATTAGGTGTCAAAAGCGGGGGGGGGACAGAGTTGAAGGAGCGATGAATTCCGGGGAAGAGTAATGAGTTGGAGTTTGCAATTCTGTGAGCACGAGAATTCATATTCCTGATTCCAGTAGAGTGTTCAAAAAGTGGTCCAAAAATAACCAGGGCCTTGTTGATTGTCCAAGCAGTAATTAAAGCAGAGTCTCTGATGGAAGCTGTCAGCTTACTTCCAATCCATCAATCTTCACAGTGTTATTGCCCCAGACTCAAAGAGCACGGGGAAAGATTCCAGCCGTGAATGATTACAAAACCGACTGTACAACGCAGGCCCAGTGGTTTTTATTGCCAAACATTCTTTAAAAAAAAAAGAAAAACACAGGTAAATAATGAAAATAGACACCGGGAATCTAAATGACCAATCAAGTTTCAGGAGTCTTTTCATTCATTCAGTTCCCAGCCATCAACATTAACTTACATTTCTATAGCACCGACGACATAGCCAAACGCAGCCTTGCAGCAGCTGCCGTCAAATAACAATTTCACGCTGAGCCGCAAGATATTGGAGCAGATAATCAGACATTTGTTCCGAGGTCAGTTTGAAGGGGAGAATTAAAAGATGAGATGAGGCGCGGGAAGGTTTAGAAAGGGAATTCTCGCAAGGTCTATTTTTCAAACTCTATTCTGGCCAAGGGTTGAATTTAAAAATAATAAAATTAAAGTATCCAATTCTTTTTTTTCCCAATGAAGGGGCAATTTAGCGTGGCCAATCCACCTACCCTGCACATCATTTGGGTTGTGGGCGTGAGACCCATGCTGACACGGGGAGAATGTGCAAACTCCACATGGACAGAGACCCGGGGTAAGGATCGAACCCGGGTCCTCGGCGCCGTGAGGCAGCAGTGCTAACCACTGCACCACCCACTGGCCATAGGGCTGAACTGCAGTCTGTTTTCCAAGCAATCATTTGACCAAGTAAAATACAAGAAAACCAGCAAGAGTAAAATAACGCGATGGTGAACTGACGTTTTTTTATTCATTCGGGGGACATGGGTGTCGCTGTCTGGGCCAGTATTTGTTGCCCGTCCCTAATTGCCCTTGAACTGAGAGGCCGGAGGGCATTAAGCGTCAACCACATTGATTACAATCGGGAATGTTCAAGATGTGAGAATTGGAAGGGAGATGAAAATGCTGGAGGAGGTTATAGAGACGGGGAGAGGATTTTCAAAATCATTGTGCTGTTGAACGGGGAGTCAGTGTAGGTTAACAAGCACAGGGGTGATAGGGGGAGCAAAGTAGTGTGAGATTTGGGAGGGTGAGTGGGGAAGTAACCTCCAGCTTTGGGATCAGAGTTTCCGATTGTCTCGGGTTGACGACCTTCCAGGAATTTCCTGATTTCTCCAAGGATGGAAGTAAAGACAACTTGCTGCGTAAACGTTTTCTTCCTCACCTCACCTCAGATTCTTTCATTAATCACCTTGTATCGGTGTCCTCTGCTTACTAACCCTCCTGTCACTGGAATGTCCTAACTTATTCTATTCAAGACAATCATGATAGTGAACACCTCCCTTAACCTTCTGTCTTCTCAGAAGAATAACTCCAGCTTCTCCAGTCTGCTCCACACCGTCCCTCATCCCTGGGACCATTTTAGCACCCTCTCCCAGGTCTTCACATCCATCCCAATGTTTGGCAGCCTGAATTGAGCATGGCAATTTATCTGGCTCGTTACCAGAGGTCACAGGCAGCTTGTGGCAACTCCTGTCCAGTGGGTGACAGCGCCCCCCGGAGACGGGGGATATCCGGGCACGGATTTCTGCTCCCGATCTCAATGCAACCATTGCTCCTGGAAAATTCACGGTGTAAGTGTCAGGTGACAAAAAAAACAAATTTAGCTTTAATGCAGAGCCTGCAGGAGGAGTTGGCTCAATTTCTTAATGAGGAGACAAGGAGATGGTGCTGGCAAACAGGAGTCAGCAAAATCTGAGCGGGTGGGGGGGGGGGGGGGCAAGTGAAAATCCCTCCCACTTTGAAATATCGCCCTCCATAGCCTCTTCCCTCTCCACCTCTGTAACTCCAGCCTCCAGATCTCCTGCCTATCCCCCATATTCTTCGCTCTGCTATCGGTGGGAATGTCTTCAGCTTCTCAAACCTTGGGACCCGGAATTCCCTCCCAACCTCTGTGAAAACTCTCCTTAAAACCTCCCTCTTTGACCAAGCTTTGGGTCACTTGTCTCAACATTTCCCTCAGTTTGGTCCCAAGTGAGGGTCACTCTGAGGGAGTGCCTTGGAATGTTCTACGATGTTAATGACTCTCTATGAATACACCATTTTTAATATTGGATTGGTTTCAGGGGGAAAAATGGATGAGAATGCGGGTTCTGTCTGCTCTTTGTCCATATTCTGTCCAGAGACCAGGAATAAAGCATTTCTCTCTCACTATGTTCACAGTCATTGTCTCCAATAGAAACCCTATTGGCCTGTGTAATTATAACTAACCGGTATCTAGCCCACAACTGGTGATTCACAACGCCCTTCCTCCAAATGGCATTTTAAACTGCCAAGAGGCTGCAGAGGACAAGAATTAAACATATAATTAAACTTTCACCGTTTCTTCTTCGGGTTTGAAAGATTGCTTAACCAATTGCAACACAAGCAGGCGACAATGGCTCGCTTCCAAAACACAAACAATAAAAAAATGGTTGCAGCTTTGGCATTGTACTCACTCTCTCGGAGTTAACACAAATCCTCACTCTGACCTTGGAGTGGGATGGCTCCCGAGCCACCATACAAGCAAGCACGTGTCCACCTCCCAGGAAGTCATGGGAAATTTTTTCAGGAATTTTCTGAGGCCAACACAGCTCGCGTGGCTTCCTGTGTTTGCACTCATTGATGACCAGAAGGAAAATATCCTCCTCAAAGAACCCCACCAGCTGACAGCTGAAGAAGAACTGACCGGAACGCACTCCGACAGACAGAGAACAGCCCCATCCCTCAGTGGCACGCTTCCTGGGTTAACGGCAACACCACATTACTGGTAGCTGACGTCCCAAGTTTCCACGGAAAATCTGGATACTCCAGAACCAACGTTAAAGTCACCCCATCGCCCAGTTACTGAGGTGCTGCCCAGAAAGATCCATTCCTGATGGTATCACTGCCATTCACGCTGTGCCAACTGGAGCAGTTCAATGGATTGTTGACCTCAACATCAAAATGAAACTGCTTCCCCAGTCATAACAATAACCCAGCAATGGTCCCAAATTAACCATGGATTTGTCGGAGTTCTGGCCTGCTGGATTTGGAGCCTTGGTGAGTTGTTTCTGTGCACAATGTAGATGGTACCATAGAACATAGAACAGTACAGCACAGAACAGGCCCTTCGGCCCTCGATGTTGTGCCGAGCAATGATCACCCTACTCAAACCCACGTATCCACCCTGTACCCGCAACCCAACAACTCCCCCTTTAACCTTACTATTAGGACACTACGGGCAATTTAGCACGGCCAATCCACCTAACCCGCACATCTTTGGACTGTGGGAGGAAACCGGAGCACCCGGAGGAAACCCACGCACACACGGGGAGGACGTGCAGACTCCGCACAGACAGTGACCCAGCCGGGAATCGAACCTGGGACCCTGGAGCTGTGAAGCATTTATGCTAACCACCATGCTACCGTGCTGCCCTTCCTACCTACCATGCCTCTTCCTTAGCCTGGACATCCTTTTCGGCATAGTTACAACTCTTTGCTTCCATCTTGCAGCTCATTCAATTGGCACCCCATCTACCACCTTGAACATTCACCCCCTCCACCACCGACACACTGGTGGCAGCCGCGTGTACCATCTTCAAGGTGCAATTCAGCATCTTGCCAAGGTTCCCGAACCAGCACCTTCCACATCTGTGATTGTTCCTGCCTACAACAGCAAGGGTAGCAGACACATGGGAAAACCATCACTTGTAAGTTCCCCTCCCTCTAAGCCACTCACCATCCTAACTTGGAAATATATCACCGTTCCTTCACTGTCGCTGGGTCAAATCCTGGAACTCCCTCCCTAACAGCACAGTGGGTGTACCTGCACCTCATGGACTGCTGCGGTTCCAAGAAGATGAGGAACATATTAGCCATGATAGAATGGCGGAGCAAACTTGATGGGCCGAATGGCCTAATTCTGCTCCTATATCTTATTAACTTATGAAGACAGCTCACCACCACCCTTGCAGGGGCAATTACAGATGGGCAGTAAATGCTAACTGGGCGGACAATGTTCACATCCCAAAAATGGATCTTTCAAAATCCCTTCGCTCTCCTTACTTACCAGGTAAGTTTTAATTTTCCTCTCTTCATCTCAGACGTTTCTGTTTGTACGGTAACCTGGGACCACAAATGCAATATTGTCACAGTCTCAGAGCTCAGTGACAACCCGTGCGCGATGCCCAGCTGAAGGGCAAAGATATTCCTGCACAAACCACTCTTGCCCTCATCTCCCCTCTGAAACCCTTCATTCTCGGGAGTCAGAAGTTTGTTCAAATTCCACTTCAGGGTCTGGAGTGAATCATCTCGGCTGACTTTCCTCTGTAGTACCGAGGGAGTGCTGCACGACCGGTGATGCCGTCTGTTTGAACAAGATGTTTGATTGAGGTCCTGCCTAATGGCTGGATAAACAGTATTTTAGTGATGTTGACGGAGGAGTAAATACTGGCCAGGACACCGGGGAGAACTTCCTTGCTCTCTTTCAAAACAGCGCCATGGAATCAAGTATATCCATCTGGTGGGGCCTTGCTTTAATAACAGCACTGCACGCCTTTCCCTCAATGCAACTGGGCTCAGTACAACACCCTGGCTGCTCTGAACCGCTTCATCAACACATCTAGGCTCCCCTCCATCGAGATAGGAGGAGAAACTGTGGGCTGGATTCTCCATTATTGGGACTATGTTCCCACGCCGGCATCAAAACAATGGAGTTTTACTCCTGAAAATCCAGGGTCAAAGGGACACGAATTCCCAGCCCTGCAGGGTGGGGCTAGCAGGGCCCCGGAGTGAATCTCCCAGCCTTCGCTGCAGATACGGGCCCCCGCACTTCCGGCCCCCGCCTCCAGCAGCCGTGCCGTGCTCCATGACGGACTCGGACCGCAGAGCTAGACCCACACAACAGACCCCCCCCCCCCCCTCCTCACACGGCCGCGCGCCCGACCCTCAGCCCCCGCACAAACATTCCCCAGCTGCCTATATGGTCCCTCCTCCGGCCTTCGATCCGCACACCCCCTGACCAGGGCAGCCACGGACTGAGTCCGCAACCCCCACACGAATATCCCGGCTGGCTGGAGCACATTAGATGCACCCCGTCAGGACTTCGGCCGGTTGTGGGGTGGGGGGGGGGGGGGGGGGGGGGTGATGGCGGAGTGGGCCCTGGCAATGGCCCCAGGCAGCGCAGAGTACTCCCCGGGAACGCTGCTTTTCGGGGGTCGCAGAATCGGTGGACCGGCACCAGTCCCGATTTCATAGAACATAGAACAGTACAGCACAGAACAGGCCCTTCAGCCCTCGATGTTGTGCCGAGCATTGTCCGGAACCAAGATCAAGCTATCCCACTCCCTGTCATTCTGGTGTGCTCCATGTGCCGATCCAATAATCGCTTGAAAGTTCCTATAGTGTCCGACTCCACTATCACAGCAGGCAGTCCATTCCACACCCTAACCACTCTCTGAGTAAAGAACCTACCTCGGACATCCTTCCTATATCTCCCACCCTGAACCTTATGGTTATACCCCCTTGTAACAGCTACATCCACCCAAGGAAATAGGGCGCAATTCTCCGCACTCACGACGGTGCGGAGAATAGCGTGGCTCGTAAAATTTTACGGCCACGCTCGTCCGACGCCCTCCCGCTATTCTCCCCCCCCCCCCCCACGCCCGACTCCCGATACGAATCGCTGCCGCCGTTTTTATACGGCCAGCAGCGATTCCCAGCTGTCCGATGGGCCGAGTTCCCAGCCCTTTACGGCTGTTTTTACGAACGGCAAACACACCTGGTCTGGCCGTTCGTAAAAACGGCCGTAAAGTCCCGATTTTTAAAACCATGGCACCGATTGGCACGGCAGTGCCACGGCCGTGCCAAGGGTGCCATGGGCCCGCGGTCGGTGGGCACCGATCGCGGGCAGCGGGTCCGATACCCGCACACTCTTTGTCCCTCCGCCGCCCCGCTGTATCACTTCGCGGGGCGGCTGAGGGGCAACCCGGCCCGTGCATGCGCGGGTTTCGCGCAAATGCGCGATGACGTCATCCGCGCATGCGCGGGTTGGAGTCTTCCATTCCGCGCATGCGCGGCTGACGTCATATGACGCGTCAGCCGGCGCAAACTCTGGCAAGCGGGCTTAACGAAATTCGTTAAGCCCGCGATGCCGGAGTTTACGGCGTCGGCATGCTAGCCCCGACCGGGGACCAGAATCGGTTCCCGGTCGGGGAGGGGGGGGGGGGGGGGGGGGGGGGCTGGCGTCAAACCTGCCCGGATTTGACGCCAGCCTTACGATTTCTCCCTCTCTGGGAGAATCGCGCCCATAGTCTCTGAATGTCCACTCTATCTAGCCCCTCATCATCTTATAAACCTCTATTAAGTCACCTCTCATCCTCCTCCGCTCCAAAGAGAAATGCCCTAGCTCCCTCAACCTTTCCTCATAAGGCCTATCCTGCAAACCAGGCAGCATCCTGGTAAATCTCCTTTGCACCCTTTCCAATGCTTCCACATCCTTCCTATAGTGAGGTGACCAGAACTGCACACAATACTCCAAATGTGGTCTCACCAGGTTCATGTACAGTTGCAGCATAACCCCGCGGCTCTTAAACTCAAGCCTCCTGTTAATAAACGCTAACACACTATCGGCCTTCTTCACTGCTCTATCCACTTGAGTGGCAACCTTCAGAGATCTGTGGACATGAACCCCAAGATCTCTCTCTTCCTCCACATTCCTCAGAACCCTGCCGTTGACCCTGTAATCCGATTTCAAATTTTTTCTACCAAAATGAATCACCTCGCACTTATCAGGGTTAAACTCCATCTGCCATTTTTCAGCCCAGCTCTGCATCCTATCAATGTCCCTTTGCAGCCTACAACAGCCCTTCACCTCATCCACTACTCTACCAATCTTGGTGTTATCAGCAAATTTACTGACCCACCCTTCAGCTCCCTCCTCCAAGTCATTGATAAAAATTACAGATAGCAGAGGACCCAGCACTGATCCCTGTGGTACACCGCTGGTACCTGGACCCAGCACTGATCCCTGTGGTACACCGCTGGTAACTGGTCTGCAGTCTGAAAATATTCCATCCACCACCACCCTCTGTCTTCTATGTGATAGCCAGTTACTTATCCAATTGGCCAAATTTCCCTCTATCCCACACCTCCTTACTTTCTTCATGAGCCGACCATGGAGAAACTTATCAAACGCCTTACTAAAATCCATGTATATTTCTTGCAGAAACATGGATTCTCCGCCCCCGGGCCGGCCGTGATTTCGCTGCGAGGGTGCGGAGAATCCAGCCCTGTGTTCCTGCAAAGTCTCAGCAGAAAAGAAAGTATGAAAATGGGCTTAAAGAGAAAGAATGGAGGGAAGGACACATAGATCACTGAATTGCAGTGCAGAAGCAGGCCTTTCGGCCCATCGAGTCTGCACTGGCGCTTAAGCCCACACCCTATCCCCATAACCCAGTAACCCCACCAAAACCTTCTGGACACTCAGGACAATTTATCCCGGCCAATCCACCTAACCTGCACATCTTTGGACTGTGGGAGGAAACCGGAGCACCCGGAGGAAACCCACGCACACACGGGGACAACGTGGGACCCTGGCACCGTGAACAACTGTGCTAACCACTATGCCACCATGCTGCCCTCAAGGAAGGATGGGAAAAAAGGGAGGCATGGGGAAGAGAAAGAAGAGAGGGGATGACAAAATAAAAACCCTTATTTGTGTGATGTGTTTGGATAATGATGGCACGTACAAACATGTTCAGGCGCTGGTATTCACACTGTACACGCTAACCCTCTCAAATATGACTCAATATTTACACTGACACTGTTATTCAGAAAGAGCTGGACGAGAGAATGGAAACGATTAAAGAATAGAAACAAGACACCATCGCTCAGTTTCCAGAGAATTTTATCAGAGTGTTGATCAAATCTTCCGCAGCAATCAAAAAAATTGTGTGCTAAGTTGTCGAACAAAATACAGCGGAGGAATTCACCTTTTTTTGAACAGGTAACATCGTGGTGTCAATCTGAATGACTGTCCCTCACCCTTCCCACTCTGCCCCCCTCGCTCTGCCCCCCCCTCCCCACTCTACCCCCCTCACCCTTCCCCACTCTGCCCCCTCGCTCTGCCCCCCTCACCTCTCCACCCTGCTCCCCTCACCCTTCCCCACTCTGCCCCCCTCGCTCTGCCCTCCCTCACCTCTCCACCCTGCTCCCCTCACCCTTCCCCACTCTGCCCCCCTCGCTCTGCCCCCACCTCACCTCTCCACTCTGTCCCCCTCACCCTTCCCTCCCCTCCACACCTACCCCTCTACCCTAACCCCCCTCACCCCTCCCCACTCTGCCCCCCTCGCTCTGCCCCCCCCCTCACCCTTCCCCACCCTGCTCCCCTCACTCTGGCCCCTCACCCCCCTCACCCTTCCCCACTCTGCCCACATCGCTCTGCCCTCCCTCACCTCTCCACCCTGCTCCCTGCCCCCCTCGCTGTGCCCCCCCCTCACCTCTCCACCCTGCTCCCCTCACCCTTCCCCACTCTGCCCCCCTCACCCTCCCACACTCTACCCCCCTCACCCCTCCCCACTCTGTCCCCTCACCCCTCCCCACTCTGTCTGTCCCCCTCACCCCTCCCCACTCTCTCGGCCCCCTCCCCACTCTGTCCCCCTCACCTTCCCCACTCTGCCCCCCTCGCTGTGCCCCCCCCTCACCTCTCACCCAGCACCCCTCACCCTTCCCCACTCTACTTCCTCGCTCTGCCCCCCCCTCACCCTTCCCCACCCTGCTCCCCTCACTCTGGCCCCTCACCTTCCCCACTGTGCCCCCTCGCGTCTGCCCCCCGCACCATTTCCTCATTCTGCCTCTCATTCGGCCCCAACCCCCTCCCACTCTGCCCCCTCACGCCCTCCCCACTGCCCCCTCACCCCTCCCCACTCTGTCCCCTCACCCCTCCGCACTGCCCCCTCACCCCTCCCCACTCTGTCCCCTCACCCCTCCCCACTGCCCCTCACCCCTCCCCACTGCCCCCCACCCAGCCCACGCACACCTCACCTCCCACTCTGGCCCCCCTCACCCCTACGCGCATGCACCCGCACCCCTCCCACTCTGTCCCCCCTCACCCCTCCCCATGGACCCACTCACCCTCCCACTCTGTCCCCTCACCCCCACTGCCCCTCACCCCTGCCCCGCCACCCCTCCCCCGCCACTCTAAACCACCCCTCCCCCTCCCCACTCTGTGCCCCCCGCCCGCCCTCCCCACTGCCCCCTCACCGCCCTCCCCACTCTGCCCCCCTCCCACTCTGGCCCCCTCACCCCTCCCCACTCTGCTGCCCCCATCACCCCCTCCCCACTGCCATCCTCCCCCTTCTCCCACCTGCCCCCTCAGCCCTCCCAACTCTGCCCCCCTCTCACCCTCCCACCTGCCCCTCCCCATGCCCCCCTCCTCCCCCCCCCTCCCCACTCTGCTACCCTCACCCCTCCCCCCTCCCCATCTGTGCCCCCCTCTGCCCCCTTCCCAACTCTGCCCCCCACACCCCCCTCCCCACTCTGCCCCCCGCACCCCTCCCCACTCTGCCCCCTCACCCCGCCCCACGGGCCCTCCTCCCCCTCCCCACTCTGCCCCCCCTCAAGCCCTCCCCACTCTGCCCCCCTCACCCCTCCCCACTCTGCCCCTCCCCACGTGCCGCCCCCCCTCCCCCTCCCCACTCTGCGCCCTCAACCATCCCCCCGCACCACTCTGCCCCCTCACCCCTCCCCACTGCCCCCTCACCCCTCCCCCCTGCCCCCTCACCCCTCCCCACTCTGTCCCCTAACCCCTCCCCACTCTGTCCCCTCACCCCTCCCCACTCTGTCCCCTCACCCCTCCCCACTCTGCCCCCTCCCCCTCTGCCCCCTCACCCCTCCCCACTGCCACCTCACCCCTCCCCACTCGCCCCCTCCCCACTCTGCCCCCCTCACCCCTACCCACTCTGCCCCCTCACCCCTCCCCACTGCCCCCCTCCCCCTCCCCACTCTGCCCCCCTCACCCCTCCCCACTGCCCCCCTCCCCACTCTGCCCCCCTCACCCCTCCCCACTCTGCCCCCTCCCCACTGCCCCCCTCCCCACTCTGCCCCCTCACCCCTCCCCACTCCCCCCTCACCCCCCCCACTGCCCCCTCACCCCTTCCCCACTCTGCCCCCCTCCCCCTCCTCAGCCCCCCTCACGCCTCCCCACTCTGCCCCCCTCCCCCCTCCCCACTCTGCCCCCCTCCCCCTCTGCCCCCCTCACCCCCCCCTGCCCCCTCACCCTTCCCCACTCTGCCCCCCTCCCCACTCTGCCCCCTCACCCCTCCCCACTGCCCCCTCACCCTTCCCCACTCTGCCCCCCCCCCCTCTGCCCCCCTCCCCCCTCTGCCCCCCTCCCCACTCTGCCCCCTCCCCACTCTGTCCCCCTCACCCTTCCCCAGTCTGCCCCCTCGCCCCTCCCCACTCTGTCCCCCTCACCCTCCATCACTCTGCCCCCCTCCCCCCTCCCCACTCTGCCCCCTCACCCCTTCCCACTGCCCCCTCACCCCTCCCCACTGCCCCCCTCACCCCTCCCCACTCTGTCCCCCTCACCCCTCCCCCTCTGCCCCCTTCACCCCTCCCCCCTCACCCCCTCCCCACTCTGCCCCCTCCGCACCCCTCACCCCTCCCCACTCTGCCCCAGGAAACGGAGTCTGGAATGGGAGTCCATCAGCGTCCTGATGCCCTGGTGGAGATGCCATCTTTCACTCTGCACCCCTCACCCTCCAACACTCTGCCCCCTCCCCACTCTGTCCCCCTCACCCTTCCCCAGTCTGCCCCCTCCCCCTCCCCCTCCCCACTCTGTCCCCTTCACCCCTCCCTCACTCTGCCCCCCTCCCCCCTCCCCACTCTGTCCCCCTCACCCCTCCCCACTCTGTCCCCCTCACCCCTCCCCACTCTGCCCCCCTCACCCCTCCCCACTCTGTCCCCCCTCACCCCTCCCCACTCTGCCCCCCTCACCCCTCCCCACTCTGCCCCCCTCACCCCTCCCCACTCTGTCCCCCTCACCCCTCCCCACTCTGCCCCCTCACCCCTCCCCACTCTGCACCCCTCACCCTCCATCACTCTACCCCCCTCACCCTTCCCCATTGCCCCCCCTCACCCTTCCCCAGTCTGCCCCAGGAAACGGAGACTGGAATGGGAGTCCATCAGCGTCCTGATGCCCTGGTGGAGGTGCCATCTCTCAGGTGAGGTGTTAAAGGAAAGTCCGAGCTGGCAGCTCTGGCTCGGTTCTGATGATTATTTGGCACTATTTTGAGAAAGAGCCGTGAAATTCTCCGTGGGTCAGGGTTTATTCTTTAACCCAGTCATTTTCAAGTTCAGTCTCACTGACGCGGAGTTTCCGATCGCGGGAAAGTGTCCCACGGCCGCAACCAGGTTTCTAGAATGCCGGCCGTCCCGCGCACGCCTGCGCCCTCAGCCTGATGTAGTAGTGCACAGGCCCGGAGCCCAGCAGTGGTAGACCGCCTCCTCGGGACGTCAGCACGCTGTCACAGGAGCAGGTTTTACATATCCATGGAGTCTTCCTGCCAGAAGCGGCGACAGAGAGCAGGTCATGTGCCTGGTACACAGGCATCACATGTTCTGGCCGTGAAATTGCGGAGCAGAGCTTCCTCCATTTTGTTGCGACCAGCAAGTAAGCAACAGGACTATGTGAAGAACTGAAGATTGTTTTTTTTTTGACTAAGGAAAAGAGGGCCAGAGACGCAAACCGGCCAGGATCTCACAACTGAATCTGCTGGAGAGAGCTTCCCTGAAGAGTCCGCCGAGGACAAAGCAATGCTGGAGAGAGCTGCCCGGAGAGTCCATGGCAGGACAAAGCAGGGCTGGAGAGAGCTGCCCAGAGAGTCCATGGCAGGACAAAGCAGGGCTGGAGAGAGCTGGACCAGAGAGTCCATGGCAGGACAAAGCAGGGCTGGTGTGAGCTCCAGGACCTCTGATGAACAACCCATACAGAAATGTAACATTGAATGACAAAGCAAGTGAGATTGTGAGGACCAAGCAGGCTCACCTGTCGCATTAAAGGTAAGCGAAGGTCAGGTGGCGTGAGCCGCGAAGGTTGGCCAGTTGGTAAAAAATGGGCCCCCGGAAAAAAAGCTTGAAAAACACGGCTTTAACCAACTTCACCTGCACAGATTATCTTGTCATTATCGCACTGCTGTTTTTGGGAGCTTGCTGTTCACTTATTGGCTGATACATTCCCTACATTACAATAGAGTCTGAATAGTTAATTGGCTGTTAATGAAAGCAAAATACTGCAGCTACTGGAAATCTGAAATAAAATCAGGAAACGCTGGATAAACTCAGCAGGTCTGGCAGCGTCTGGGAGAGAGACAGAGAGTTAATCAGCGGGATTTACTGATCTTCTCGCCCCCATCTTGGGGACGTGATGAAGCCGGTGAATCTGATGAGAGGACTCTTGCGAGATTCGCGAAGCTGGAGATTTAAATATGTCTGCGACGGATTCTCCCCGTGCCCAGGAATGAACGGCCATCCCAGCGAGGCCCTGGCTGGTCAACACGAATGTGGAACGGTACCTGGGGAGTTTCCCATTGGAGACCCCTGGGTATTCAGAGACAGAGCAGGTTGGCCCCTTGACTCGCCCTCTGGCGACTGGGCACATTTCCACCGTCAACCTGGCTCTGCCACTCTGCCGTTGCCATGATGCTTGGGTGGCAGTGCTAGGGGTACCACCAGAGTGGTAGTGTCAGGGTCGCCAGGTACCAGGGTGGCACTGGCAAAGGTTAGGGCTAGGGTCAGGGCCTGAGGGGGCCTATACCCATGAAAGGGGGGTCAAAGGGCAGTTATGAAGGGGCCTCATCAAGGCTGTGGGGCGTTAAGGATGGGGGTCCTGAAGGCGGCACGGTGGCCTAGTGGTTAGCCCTGCAGCCTCATGGCGCTGAAGTCCCAGGTTCGATCCCGGCCCTGGGTCACTGTCCGTGTGGAGTTTGCACATTCTCCCCGTGTCTGCGGGGGTTTCGTCCCCAGCGCAACCCAAAGATGTGCAGAGTAGGTGGGTTGGCCACGCTAAATTGGAAAAAATGAATTGGGCACTCTAAATTTACTTTAAAAAAAGATGAGGGGTCCTGAAAGGAGAGGCCGAAAGGTGGGGGTGGGGAGACCTGAAAGGGTGGGGGGTCCGCGGAGGAGCCAGACTCACCAGCGAACCCAGCTCTGGGTGGAGATCTAATGGGAGAAGCACAAAAGTGGGTGAATTTCCCGGGGCTTCCCGGCTGCTGACCCGGAGAGACCGCGACCAGATCTAACATCAATTAGGGCCGGTAATGATGCCCCAGCTGATTCGCCGTGATCGCGGCCAGCAGCTCCCCACTGAAACCATTCCCTCCGGGAACGCCGCCAGCAAGGAGACCTGTACCACGATTCGGAGATGCTGAACTGGCCAGGCTGCTGGGCACGTTGGAGTCGGAGGGTCAACCACAGGTCAGCCTGTGCCGCCTGGGAGGAAGAACACAACGATTCTGTGAAAAGATATTCCCTCATTCCCCACATGGACAATCATTGTAGCTTTGCTCATCAACTCTTGGAAACAGTTTCTCCTTATTTACTTGATCAAACTCCTTCAACTCGATTAAATCTCCCTCAACCTTCTCTGCTCAAAGGGGAACAATTCCACCATTCCAGTCCCTCCTCGCTGTCGGCATTCTGGTAAATCTCCTGTACGCCCTCTCAAAGGTCATTCCAAGAATGCAGTGCCTAGAATTGGACAATACCCTGGCTGCAGTTTACAAACCATCTGCAACGCACCCCCCCTCCCATTGGCCAAGGGCATTGTCCAACGTTCCACCCTCGGTGATGAGCCGATAGGTCAGTGAGAAGATGACTCGGCCCAAATCAGGAGGACTTCCCTCTCCACCACCAACTTTCTCATTTGTGCCTAGTGAACCCGGTGCCAGATGCAACTGTGTGCATTTATATCACGTTGTGACGCCGTAAAACAGCCCTTAATGTGCTTCACACGAGCGAGAGCAAACAAATTTGATTTTGAGCCACATAAACAGATATTACCAGATCAGTAACAGAGGCATTGTCAGAGGGAGAGGATATAGGGAGCAGTTAAAACAGGAGCAAAAGGGGAAGGTTCAGAAATTCCACAACCTGGGGCTCAAGCAACTGAAGGCGCGGCTCCAATGGAGCTGTACTGCAGGGTCTGGAGGAGGTTACAGAGATAGGGAGGGTTGGAGGGACTGGAGGAGGTTAGAGAGATAGGGAGGGTTGTAGGGTCTGGAGGAGGTTACAGAGATAGGGAGGGGTGTAGGGTCTGGAGGAGGTTACAGAGATAGGGAGGGGTGTAGGGTCTGGAGGAGGTTACAGAGATAGGGAGGGGTATAGGGACTGGAGGAGGTTACAGAGATAGGGAGGGTTATAGGGACTGGAGGAGGTTACAGAGATAGGAAGGAGTGTAGGGTCTGGAGGAGGTTACAGAGATAGGGAGAGTTGTAGGGGATAGAGGAGGTTACAGAGATAGGGAGGGTTGTAGGGGATAGAGGAGGTTACAGAGATAGGGACGCTTGTAAGGGCTGGAGATGGTTACAGAGATAGAGAGGAGTGTAGGGTCTGGAGGAGATGACCAAGTTAGGGAGGGTTGTGGGGACTGGAGGTTACAGAGATAGGGAGGGTTGTAGGGGCTGGAGGAGATTACAGAGATAGGGAGGGTTGTAGGGGCTGGAGGAGATTACAGAGATAGGGAGGGTTGTAGGGGCTGGAGGAGATTACAGAGATAGGGAGGGTTGTAGGCATTGGAGGAGGTTACAGAGATAGGGAGGGTTGTACGGGCTGGAGGAGGTTACAGAGATAGGGAGGGGTGTACGGGCTGGAGGAGGTTACAGAAACAGGGAGGGTTGTAGGGATTGGAGGAGGTTACAGAGATAGGGAGGGTTGTAGGGACTGGAGGAGGTTACAGAGATAGGGAAGGTTGTAGGGGCTGGAGGAGGTTACAGAGATAGGGAGGGTTGTAGGGGCTGGAGATGGTTACAGAGATAGAGAGGAGTGTAGGGTCTGGAGGAGATTATCAAGTTAGGGAGGGTTGTGGGGACTGGAGGAGGTTACAGAGATAGGGAGGGTTGTAGGGGCTGGAGGAGATTACAGAGATAGGGAGGGTTGTAGGGGCTGGAGGAGGTTACAGAGATAGGGAGGGTTGTAGGGGCTGGAGGAGGTTACAGAGATAGGGAGGGTTGTGGGGCTGCAGGAGGTTACAGAGATAGGGAGGGTTGTAGGGGCTGGAGGAGGTTACAGAGATAGGGAGGGTTATAGGGACTGGAGGAGGTTACAGAGATAGGGAGGAGTGTAGGGTCTGGAGGAGGTTACAGAGATAGGGAGGGTTGTAGGGGCTGGAGGAGTTTACAGAGATAGGGAGGGTTGTAGGGGCTGGAGGAGGTTACAGAGATAGGGAGGGTTGTAAGGGCTGGAGATGGTTACAGAGATAGAGAGGAGTGTAGGGTCTGGAGGAGATTATCAAGTTACGGGAGGGCTGTGGGGACTGGAGGAGGGTTACAGAGATAGGGAGAGTTGTAGGGGCTAGAGTAGGTTACAGAGATAGGGAAGGTTGTAGGGGCTGGAGGAGGTTACAGAGATTGGGAGGGTTGTAGGGGCTGGAGTAGGTTACAGAGATAGGGAGGGTTGTAGTGGTGGAGGAGATTACAGAGATAGGGAGGGTTGTACCGGCTGGAGGAGGTTACAGAGATAGGGAGGGTTGTACCGACTGGAGGAGGTTACAGAGATAGGTAGGGTTGTCGTGGTGGAGGAGATTACAGAGATAGGGTGGGTTGTACGGGCTGGAGGAGGTTACAGAGATAGGGAGGGTTGTGGGACAGGAGGAGATTACAGAGATAGGGAGGGTTGTAGGGGGCTGGAGGAGGTTACAGAGATAGGGAGGGTTGTTGGGGCTGGAGTAGGTTACAGAGATAGGGAGGGTTGTACGGGCTGGAGGAGGTTACAGAGATAGGGAGGGTTGTAGAGGGCTGGAGGAGGTTACAGAGATAGGGAGGGTTGTAGAGGGCTGGAGGAGGTTACAGAGATAGGGAGGGTTGTAGGGGCTGGAGTAGGTTACAGAGATAGGGAGGGTTGTAGTGGTGGAGGAGATTACAGAGATAGGGAGGGTTGTACCGGCTGGAGGAGGTTACAGAGATAGGTAGGGTTGTCGTGGTGGAGGAGATTACAGAGATAGGGAGGGTTGTACGGGCTGGAGGAGGTTACAGAGATAGGGAGAGTTGTAGGGGCTGGAGTAGGTTACAGAGATAGGGAGGGTTGTAGGGGCTGGAGGAGGTTACAGAGATAGGGAGGGTTGTAGGGGCTGGAGTAGATTACAGAGATAGGGAGGGTTGTACCGGCTGGAGGAGGTTACAGAGATAGGGAGGGTTGTAGGGGCTGGAGTAGGTTACAGAGATAGGGAGGGTTGTGGGACAGGAGGAGATTACAGAGATAGGGAGGGTTGTAGGGGCTGGAGTAGATTACAGAGATAGGGAGGGTTGTACCGGCTGGAGGAGGTTACAGAGATAGGGAGGGTTGTCGTGGTGGAGGAGGTTACAAAGATAGGTAAGGTTGTCGTGGTGGAGGAGGTTACAGAGATAGGGAGGGTTGTGGGACAGGAGGAGATTACAGAGATAGGGAGGGTTGTGGGACAGGAGGAGATTACAGAGATAGGGAGGGTTGTCGGGGCTGGAGTGGGGGGGAAATCTGTTGGTTGCTGGATATGCTTTGAGACAAGAGTTGTTGCTCGACTAAGGGGAAAGTGTGATCTCTGTCAACACCACTGCCCCAGACTCCAGCAAACCCACCCCCCCAAAAAATACAGCCCCTCAGCACATCTCTGAACTAGAAGGCTAGCCACGGAGCCATTGGGTAGAATTATAGAATCATAGAATTTACATTACAGAAGAAGGCCATTCAGCCCAATCGAGTCTGCGCCAGTCCCTTGGGAAGTGCACCCTACCCAAGCCCATACCTCCGCCCTCTCCCCACACCTCACCTCCACCCTATCCCCATAACCCCACCTAACTTTTTTTTGGGGGCACTGAGGGTCAATTTTAGCACAGCCAATCCATCTAACCTGCACGTCTTTGAACTGTGGGAAGAAACCGGAGCACCCAGAGGAAACCCACGCAGACACGGGGAGAACGTGCAGACTCCGCACAGACAGTGACCAAGCCGAGAATCGAGCCCGAGACCCTGGAGCTGTGAAGCAACTGTGCTAACCACTGTGCGACCGCGCTGCCCTATAACCACCAGGCTGCACACACACACACACACAAAAGAGTATATTAGGCTACCAGAGTCTTCCATTTAAATGTATAATTCATCAGAGGAACAGAGACTGATTTATGGTCACTCAATCGAAGAAAGCAAGAAAAGAAAGTGGAGTATGTGCCTCCCCATCAGGATTTACTGAATTCCAGTCAGTATGTTCTATATTTAGTCTTCAAGTAACGGATGAACTATGCTGAGGTTATGTGGAGTGTAATGAGCCCTTTTCGAAAGGCAAACTGCACCTCGGCCTGTTCAGCTTTCTCTTCAACCACACAGTATTCCATTTTCTCTCCGAATGATCCGACCATTGTGTGGCTTTTAGGTTAAGAATTTATGAACTGTAACATCAATAGACTTGCAAAAGAAAGAGGAGGCATTTTAATCCGAAATTGAGCCTTGGGGGCTACACTGCACCCAGAAGGCCCAGCCTGCAGTTGAGTCGTACAAATAAAATTTCCGCGAAAAGGTTTATTGATCACATTGCTCCTGTACCCCCACCCCAGGAACAGGCCAGGGGGTGAACATGTGATCCATTTCCACACCCTCCCACAAAGACGGGAGTCAATAAGTAGCTGTTTTGCTCAGGTCACAGGCCCGAGACGATGAAGGTGGGTGATCAAATTGAGATGGCCCACTGAAGTAAAGAAATGGATAGATTTAAAATCAAACAGAAGATCTGCGTATGGATGTTGTCCAAAACCTTAACTCAGTTCATGAAAATGCTACTTTCACTCTCCCAATGCTTGCTGACCTATATTGACTCTTTGTGAAGCAACACGTCCGATTTTAAAATTCTCACCCTGGCTTCCGAATCCCTGAATAGCCTCACCCCACTCCAGCTCTACATTCTCCTCCAAGATCTCTGCACTCTTCCCAATTCTAGCCTCTTGCACATTTCCGATGCGCTCCACTATTGTCACTCCATAGAATCATAGAATTTACAGTGCAGAAGGAGGCCATTCGGCCCATCGAGTCTCTTGGAAAGTGCAGCCTGCCCAAGCCCACAGCTTCCCCCTATCCCCATAACCCAGTAACCCCACCCAACACTAAGGGCAATTTTGGACACTAAGGGCAATTTACCATGGCCAATCCGCCTAACCTGCACATCTTTGGACTGTGGGAGGAAACCGGAGCACCCGGAGGAAACCCACCCACACACGGGGAGAACGTGCAAACTCCGCACAGACAGTGACCCAAGCCGGGAATCGACCCTGGAGCTGTGAAGCAATTGTGCTAAACACTATGCTACCGTGCTGCACTAAATAAATGTAAACTGTTGTTGTTGGGAAGGTGCAAGGTCAGAAGGGAAGCCAGTTGAAATGAAATGAAATTAAAATCGTTTATTGTCACAAGTAGGCTTCAAATCAAGTTACTGTGAAAAGCCCCTAGTCGCCACATTCCGGTGCCTTTTTGGGGAGGCCGGTACAGGAATTGAACTGTGCTACTGCCTGCCTTGGTCTGCTTCAAAAGCCAGCTATTTAGCCCTGTGCTAAACCAGCATGTTTCCTGGTTATGGAAAATCCCATACGATTGTGAATATGAGTCTATGTTAGCTGATATGCTTCGTGACCGCTTGGTTTGCGGGATTAACAATTTCGACATACAAAAAGGATTTAGCACAGTGGACTAAACAGCTGTCATCAGGCTGCTCCAATGAAAGGTGCGGGCTCTGGGTTGACACCTACCCCGGGTGGGGTGGTGGGCCTGTTGGCCACACGGTGGCTTTCGCTCTCTGCAATTTCTCCAGCCACATGGCCCATATTGACTGGGATCTTCCTCTACTGATTCGGCGGCACATCTGGCCTAGTCAGTGAGGTCCTTGATTTACGGCCCTGGCCATCCATGGCGGTATTCGCCCCAAGGCGAAGATCCTGGGGGACGGGGGTTCCTAATCTGGGGGGTCATGTCCGTGGGTGGTGGAGTTCGGTATTTGAGACACTGGTGAAAATTGTAGGGGTGGAGGTGTTACCGGGTCCTCTTGAGGGTGTCTGAGGTGATGGAGGGGAAGGGGGCCGATGTGTTGGAGGGGAAGGGGGCCGATGTGTTTGAGGGGAAGGGGGCCGATGTGTTGGAGGGGAAAGGGGCCGATGTACTCGCCTTTGGCACATTGAACGGCCAAAGTTGAATTTTATTGGAATGGAGGAGCCAGCCACTGAAGGTGTCAGCATAGGGGAGGGGGGGGGGGGGGGGGGATGTATTTAAGGGAGAAAAGGGGGGGGGGGTGTCAAATTAAGGGTATTATATTTCATTGGTGAAGATTGGTTTGTTATGTATCACCTGATTTGAATTTGAATAAAAAATACCATTTAAAAAAAGGAGAAATATTTATTGGGCTGTGGAGAGGAAAGGAAAAGTTTGCAGAAGAGGCACAGTCTTGCGGAGTAACGGGCAGTGTCCCAGTCTCTATGCCACGAGCTCTGGGTTCATGTCCCATGCAGCACATGGATGGCCACGGAAGGTGCGTTCACCGCACGGTCAGATGTCAATGTGCAAACCCTTCCAACACGTGTAAGTGGCAGGCAACAGGAGCAGGAGAAATTCTTGGTCACGCATGGGATAGAAAGAACATTGCAGCCTTGACCATCATTAGCCAGTGAGCACACTGCAACACGTGTGTTAAAGTGTTCTGTTACTACGGCAACTCGTGCGTGTGAACCATAGCTGTACGAAGGGCCAAATTCTCTCGTACACCACATCACTGAGTGTCGGAAAGATCCATTTTTAACAAAAGCACCGAATGTGGAAAGGTCTAAGGTTTAGTCCCCGATAGAATGGTATTATAAATCTCAGACACCTGCGCCCCACCTTCAACATAAATGGAGCAAGACTCCAAAACAGCAAACAATACGCCAACCCCATAATGCCCCTTTCAACTTGGAAAAATTATGTGTAATCCACACAGTCCATTAATGAACTAACAATAGAAAAGTGTTTTGTTCAATTGCCCAGTAGCAAATGAATCACCCACTTGAAGAAACGATTAAAAAAAAGCCATCGCTCTCTCTCAAGCTTTTCAAACTATTTATTGGGAGCACAAACAGCTAACTTCAAGGTAAACCCATTGTATTGCAGCAATAAAACCCTCCAGAAGAACAGGTAGCATTTGCTTTCTTTGCTCTTGACTTGGGAATTCAGGGAACATGGCTAGGGGAAGGAGACAAGATGTACAGGGTGGCACTAAGATGACAGAATGTTTCAGTACAGATTCCCTTCAAGTACCTGACCAGCAATTTCAATTTGATTGTACTAACATAACCGTGAGATTCCAGATGGATTATTCATCAAGAGTAGGGGGATTGAGTTTCGGAGCCACGAGGTCATGCTGCAGCTGTACAAAACTCTGGTGCGGCCGCACCTGGAGTACTGCGTGCAGTTCTGGTCACCACATTATAGGAAGGATGTGGAAGCATTTGGAAAGGGTTGAGAGGAGATTTACTAGGATGTTGCCTGGTATGGAGGGAAGGTCTTACGAGGAAAGGCTCAGGGACTTGAGGTTGTTTTCGTTAGAGAGGAGAAGGCTGAGAGGTGACTTAATAGAGACATATAAGATAGTCAGAGGGTTAGATAGGGTGGACAGTGAGAGTCTTTATCCTCGGATGGTGATGACCAACACGAGGGGACACAGCTTTAAATTGAGGGGTGATAGATATAGGACAGATGTCAGAGGCAGTTTCTTTACTCAGAGAGTAGTAGGGGTATGGAACGCCCTGCCTGCAACAGTAGTAGACTCGCCAAATTTAAGGGCATTTAAGTGGTCACTGGATAGACATATGGATGAAAATGGAATAGTGTAGGTCAGATAGGCTTCAGATGGTTTCACAGGTCGGCGCAACATCGAAGGCCGAAGGGCCCGTACTGCGCTGTAATGTTCTCTGTTCTATTGCCCCCAAGGCAAACTGGTTGACACTCAGACTTAAGCACAGGTGATTCCAGGAGCCCCGACATTATCAGGAGTTAGGAAATATAGATCGCTTTAAGTAATTTATATTTCTGTGTGTTAGGAAAAGGTATAGCTATAAGTGCAGTTAAAAATTGCCTAGAAATCTGTGGGTCTGGTTAGATGCCTGTATTTAACGAGGTTTCGACAACCCCAAAACAGACACAGGGGCCCAGACAGAGACAGCAAAAGCAATTTGAGTTCAGTCGGAGCGAGGTGAATCAGACGGAAACTGAATTCCACAGAAACTACCAGAACAGCGGGACAAATACACAGGGACAGAAAGCAAATCCTGGAAACTAAAAGAAAAAAAAGTCACAGAAACCAGGGAGAGGAGCAGAAGCAAGTTCCAAGTAGAACTTCCAGTCAAAGGAACACAGATCAGGAATCTGGGGAAAAGGTTCTGTTCCACGAATTTAAGAACGAGGAACAGAGAGAGGCCCAAAAAGACAGAACAGCGGACAGAGAAGTAGGCTTGCAATAAGCCTGAGATCCAAGGTGACCAGGAGATTGGGACTGTACAGCAGTGAGGTTCTGTTGGTACGGCTAGGTATCGGAGAGATTGCATGCGACGGACGTTTGAATGCATACGTCACTGCAGGGCAGAGGTTTAAAACCTGGGGGGGGGGGGGGGGGTCCCTTGAAGACATCAAAGAGAAAGCATTATTTGGGGGAAGATTCCAAAGTCTGTTCTTCAAGAGCAGTGATTGGAAAGGCTGGTGTCAAAGTCAAAGTTCCATTGAGACCACTTGGCTTACAGTGTGACAAGCGTTGGGGGGGGGGGGGCAGAATTGATGAGAGATCAGTAATTGTTGTGAGTGAAGTCTGTCACTTTGTTTCAGAGAGAGGTGTGTCTGACCACAGTTGGACTGTGTACTTACTTGTGAATATTAGACATGATGTGGAGAAGCCGGCGTTGGACTGGGGTGAGCACAGTAAGAAGTCTTACAACACCAGGTTAAAGTCCAACAGGTTTGTTTCAAACACGAGCTTTCGGAGCACGGCTCCTTCTTCAGGTGAATGGAAAGGCTTGTTCCAGAAATGTTTATATAGACACATAGGACGGCCTGGTGTGTACACAAGGCCAACACACCAGGCCGTCCTATCGTTTCAGGCAATGGGACCCTGTGTGAGAACCTCTCTGGCCACATCGAGGGCATCTTGAAACCCATCGTACAAGGTACACCCAGCTTCTGTCGCGACACGACGGACTTCCTACAGAAACTCAGCACCCATGGACCAGTTGAACCAGGAACATTCCTCGTCACAATGGATGTCTCGGCACTCTACACCAGCATCCCCCATGACGACGGCATTGCTGCAACAGCCTCAGTCCTCAACACCGACAACTGCCAATCTCCAGACGCAATTCTGCAACTCATCCGTTTCATTCTAGACCACAACGTCTTCACCTTCGACAACAAATTCTTCATCCAGACGCACGGAACAGCCATGGGGACCAAATTTGCACCTCAATATGCCAACATCTTCATGCACAAGTTTGAACAGGACTTCCTCACCACACAGGACTTTCAACCGATGCTATACACCAGATACATCGATGACATTTTTTTCCTTTGGACCCACGGCGAGACATCACTGAAACGACTACACGATGACATCAATAAGTTCCATCCCACCATCAAACTCACCATGGACTATTCTCCAAATTCAGTTCCATTCTTGGACACACTCGTCTCCATCAAGGACGGTCACCTCAGCACCTCGCTTTACCGCAAGCCCACAGATAATCTCACGATGCTCCACTTCTCCAGCTTTCACCCGAAACACATTAAAGAAGCCATCCCCTATGGACAAGCCCTCCGTATACACAGGATCTGCTCAGACAAGGAGGAGCGCAACAGACACCTACAGATGCTGAAAGATGCCCTCGTACGAACGGGATATGGCGCTCGACTCATTGATCGACAGTTCCACCGCGCCACAGCAAAAAACCGCACCGACCTCCTCAGAAGACAAACACGGGACACCACTGACAGAGTACCCTTCGTCGTCCAGTACTTTCCTGGGGCGGAGAAACTACGACATCTTCTTCGCAGCCTCCAACACATCATCAGCGAGGATGGACATCTTGCCAAGGTCATCCCCACACCCCCACTACTGGCCTTCAAACAACCGCGCAACCTCAAACAAACCATTGTTTGCAGCAAATTACCCAGCCTTCAGAACAGCAACCACAACACCACAAAACCCTGCCAGGGTAATCTCTGCAAGACATGCCAGATCATCGACATGGACACCACCATTACACGTGGAAACACCACCCACCAGGTACGCGGCGCATACTCGTGCGACTCGACCAATGTAGTCTACCTCATACGCTGCAGGAAAGGATGTCCCGAAGCGTGGTACATTGGCGAGACCATGCAGACACTGCGACAACGAATAAACGGGCATCGTGCGACTATCAACAGGCAGGACTGTTCCCTTCCAGTTGGGGAACACTTCAGCAGTCAAGGACATTCAGCCTCTGATCTCCGGGTCAGCATTCTACAAGGAGGCCTTCAGGAGACGCGACAACGCAAAATTGCTGAGCAAAAACTTATAGCTAAGTTCCGCACGCATGAATGCGGACTCAACCGGGATCTGGGATTCATGTCGCATTACATTCGGCCCCCACCAACAAGCCTGGACTTGCAGAGGCCTACCGACTGAACTGGCTTGGGACAATTCACACCTCTTTAACCTGGAGTTACCTCTCTCTCTGCATCTTTGATGATTTGATTGCCTGCAGGTGCTCGCATTCCGGGGCATCTCTGACTGTGTCTATATAAACATTTCTGGAACAAGCCTTTCCATTCACCTGAAGAAGGAGCCGTGCTCCGAAAGCTCGTGTTTGAAACAAACCTGTTGGACTTTAACCTGGTGTTGTAAGACTTCTTACTGTGAATATTAGAGTATAAGATAGACTTTGTAACCCACGTTATCCTTCTAAATCTGCATGTATCCATAAAGATATAGTTAGGGTGAAGGATTAGTGTATTATATTTAGTCTTTTCTCGTTTAAACGTTTTATTCTATTGTTGGAAGTTTATTAGCTGACCACATCTTGTGCAATAAAGCCTCGATTGTTTCACCAATCGGTGCCAGCAGGCTGGGATTTACCGTAGTACCTGTAATATACGGGCAGTGCCGTAATTCATACAATATCACTAGTGGTGACTACCACACTCAGGTTCATTGCCAATATAAATTTCCCTCTGTATCTTCCCCAATCTCAGGAGGCCCAACCTCAAATACCCAATTTACCAACACAAAGTTTCTCGGCAGAATGGAGTTGTCAGCCATGGATTCCACTCCAAAACCTTGATCACAAATTACAGGCCAACACGCCCAGCGAGGTAGAGGGGCTGCTGCATTGTTGGCGTGGTCATCTTTCAGATGAGCTGTTGAATCGAGGCCGGGTCTACCCTTTGAAGTAGGAATAAAATAAATCAACATCGGGAATAGGAGTAAGCTATTCAGTTCCTCATGCCTGCTCCACCATTTGAATAGATCGTGGTTGACCTTCTACCTAATGCCGTTTTCCCCACAGCCCTTAATGTCTTTAACATCTAGAAATCTATTGATCTCGGTCTTGAACATATTCAATAACTGAGCCTAGACAACCCACTGGGGTAAAGAATTGCAAAGATTTACAACATTGAGTGACGAATATCCTCTTCATCCAAGTCCTAAACAGTCTGTCTCTTCCGAGACCGTTTCCTTGGTTCTAGACACCCAGCTGGGCGAAATATCCTTTCTGCATCTGTTGAGCCCCGTAAGAATATTGCATATTTCAATGACATCACCTCGTTCTTAGAAACTAGTGAATACAGTTTCCTCAATCCCCTAATAAGCCAATCTCACCATTCCGGGGATTAGTCTGGTGAAAGTGAATTGTTCTGGTGAAGTCTCTCAGTGGCAAGCATACCCTTCTTCAAGCAAGAGACCAGAACTGTACACAATATTCAGGGGAAGTCTCACCAACCCTCTATCCAACTGCAGCAAAGCATCTTCACTCCTGTACTCAAATCATAGATATCATAGAATTTGCAGTGCAGAAGGAGGCCATTCGGCCCATCGAGTCTGCACCGGCTCTTAGAAAGAGCACCCTACCCAAGGTCAACACCTCCACCTTATCCCCATAACCCAGTAACCCCACCCAACACTAAGGGCAATTTTGGACACTAAGGGCAATTTATCACGGACAATCCACCTAACCTGCACATCTTTGGACTGTGGGAGGAAACCGGAGCACCCGGAGGAAACCCACGCACACACGGGGAGGATGTGCAGACTCCGCACAGACAGTGACCCAAGCTGGAATTGAACCTGGGACGTTGGAGCTGTGAAGCAATTGTGCTAACCACTATGCTACCGTGCTGCCCACTAATCCTCCTGCAAAAAAGCCATTTGTCTTCCTAATTGTCAGTTGCACCTGCATGTTAGCATTTTGAGAGAACAAAAACACCCAGGATATCATCACGGGGCTGGTTTAGCACAGGGCTAAATAGCTGGCTTTTAAAGCAGACCAAAGCAGGCCAGCAGCACGGTTCGATTCCGCTACCAGCCTCCCTGGACAGGCTCCGGAATGTGGCGACTAGGGGCTTTTCACAGTAACTTAATTGAAGCAAGCTCGTGACAATAAGCGATTTTCATTTTCATTTCAATTGGACATCGACACTCTCAATTTCTCACCATTTAAGAAATAAACCCAATTTCTGGTTTCCCCTTCAAAGCCATAATCCATCTGCCATGGTCATGTCCACTCACTTGGGCTGTGTCTAAATCCCCTTGAAGTCCCTTTGCGTCCTCCTCTCAGCTGCATTTTAAGGTAGTGCGGACAAGTTGTTTGCTGCTTGCGGGATCTTGCTGTGCAGCGTTGGCTGCTGCTCACCTACATTTGAACAGGGACTGCACTTTCAAAACGTACTTCATTGGCTGTACAGTGCTTTGGGATGTTCAGAGTTTGTGAAAGATGCTATATAATTGCACGTCTTTTGTTTAAACATTGTTGGGACTTCACCAAACACAAGCACTTACACAAAAATAAACCATTGTTGCTATTAAGCTGAAAGTTTAGTACAAACTCTCGAAGACCCACTCCGATTTTAGCAAGGTTTCGGCTTTGTTTTTGTCAAAACATTGCAAAAAAGGTTTAATTCAATAAACATGTCCCTGTAACCCGTACCTCAATCCATCAATTGCCAGTGTGAAACCTTCTCAAAAGCTGAAAGATACCAGGCGGCACGGTGGCACAGTGGTTAGCACTGCCGCCTCACGGCGCCGAGGACCCGGGTTGGAATCCCGGCTCTGGGTCACTGTCCATGTGGAGTTTGCACATCCTCCCAGTATCTGTGTGGGTTTCACCCCCCCCCCCCCCCCTCCCTCCCTCCCCCCGCCACCCACCCAACAGAATTGGTTGAAATTTATTTTTTTTAAAGCTGAAAGACACAAGGCAAAAGGAATGGATTCGGTGATAAAAGTGACAGAGAAAAATCCACCTTCAAAGTCACTGAGCTGTGAAATGAGACATTGGAGAAACTGAATCTAATTGCGGTGGAAAAAAGATTTAAGGGAAGCAAGTATCACCTTCCCACCACAATAATGGAACTGGTCGTGATGGATGTGGAGAGAACGGTTGTTGAAAACCAGGATGAAAGAAACACATAAATCAGAATCTCTGCCTGTACAGAGAGAAGCAAAGGGTCCAATCCACAAGATTCCAGCCCCAGCCCCGACACTGCAGATGGTGCAATCAGCCTCCGGTCCAGAAACTGCACTTCAGCCAGGAATCCCGGCTACCTGGCCTCTCATCTTGTTTCCGACAAGACATCCAAATACTCCAGTGTCTAGATCACACCCAGTTCTGTTCACACATTAACCCCCTCTTTCTGTAACCTCCTCCAGCCCCCACAACCCTCACCATCTCTGTAACCTCCTCCAGCCCTTACAATACTCCCTATGTAACCTCCTCCAGCTCCTACAACACTCCCCATCTCTGTAACATCCTCCCGCCCCTACAACACTCCCCATCTCTGTAACCTCCTCCAGCCCCTACAACACTCCCCATCTCTGTAACCTCCTCCAGCCCCTACAACACTCCCCATCTCTGTAACCTCCTCCAGCCCTTACAATACTCCCTATGTAACCTCCTCCAGCCCCTACAGCACTCCCCATCTATGTAACCTCCTCCAGCCCCTACAACACTCCCCATCTCTGTAACCTCCTCCAGCCCCTACAACACTCCCCATCTCTGTAACCTCCTCCAGCCCCTACAACACTCCCCATCTCTGTAACCTCCTCCAGCCCCTACAACACTCCCCATCTCTGTAACCTCCTCCAGCCCCTATAACACTCGCCATCTCTGTAACTTCCTCCAGCCCTACAACCCTCCCTATCTCTGTAACCTCCTCCTGCCCCTACAACCCTCCCTATCTCTGCTACCTCCTCCAGCCTCTACAACCCTCACCATCTCCGTAACCTCCTCCAGCCCCTACAACCCTCACCATCTCCGTAACCTCCTCCAGCCCCTACAACTCTCACCATCTCTGTAACCTCCTCCAGCCCCTACAGCCCTCACCATCTCCGTAACCTCCTACAGCCCCTACAACTCTCACCATCTCTGTAACTTCCTCCAGCCCTTACAACACTCCCTATGTAACCTCCTCCAGCCCCTACAACAATCCCTATCTCTGTAACCTCTTCCAGCCCCTACAACCCTCACCATCTCTGTAACCTCCTCCAGCCCCTACAACCCTCACCATCTCCGTTACCTCCTCCAGCCCCTACAACCCTCACCATCTCCGTAACCTCCTCCAGCCCCTACAACCCTCACCATCTCCGTTACCTCCTCCAGCCCCTACAGCCCTCACCATCTCCGTAACCTCTTCCAGCCCTTACAACCGTCCTTATCTGAGATCAGGGGGAATTTCTTCAGCCAGAGGGTGGTGAATCTGTGCAACTCTTTGCCGCAGAAGGCTGTGGAGGCCAAATCACTGAGTGTCTTTAAGACAGAGATAGATAGGTTCGTGATTAATAAGGGGATCAGGGGTTATGGGGAGAAGGCAGGAGAATGGGGAGAAGAAACAAATCAGCCATGATTGCATGGCGGAGCAGACTCAATCGGACAAATGGCCTAATTCTGCTCCTATGTCTTATGGCCTTACTTCTATAACTTCCTCCAGCTCCTACAACCCTCCTCATCTCTGTACCCTCTTCCAGCCCCTAAAACCCTTCCCATCTCTGCAACCTCTAAACCCAGCCCCTACAACCCTCCCTAACTCTGCAGCCTCCTCTTGATACTAAAACCCTCACTATCTCTGTAGCCTCCTCCAGCTCCTATAACCCTCCCCATCTCTGCAACCTCCCTCCAGCTCCTATAACCCTCCCTCCAGCTCCTATAACCCTCCCCATCTCTGCAACCTCCCTCCAGCTCCTATAACCTTCCCTCCAGCTCCTATAACCCTCCCTCCAGCTCCTATAACCCTCCCTCCAGCTCCTATAACCCTCCCTCCGGCTCCTATAACCCTCCCTCCAGCTCCTATAACCCTCCCTCCAGCTCCTATAACCCTCCCTCCAGCTCCTATAACCCTCCCTCCAGCTCCTATAACCCTCCCTCCAGCTCCTATAACCCTTCCTCCAGCTCCTATAACCCTCCCTCCAGCTCCTATAACCCTCCCTCCAGCTCTTATAACCCTCCCTCCAGCTCCTATAACCCTCCCTCCAGCTCCTATAACCCTCCCTCCAGCTCCTATAACCCTCCCTCCAGCTCCTATAACCCTCCCTCCGGCTCCTATAATCCTCCCTACGGCTCCTATAACCCTCCCTCCAGCTCCTATAACCCTCCCTCCAGCTCCTATAACCCTCCCTCCAACTCCTATAACCCTCCCTCCAGCTCCTATAACCCTCCCTCCAGCTCCTATAACCCTCCCTCCAACTCCTATAACCCTCCCTCCAGCTCCTATAACCCTCCCTCCAGCTCCTATAACCCTCCCTCCAGCTCCTATAACCCTCCCTCCAGCTCCTATAACCCTCCCTCCAGCTCCTATAACCCTCCCTCCAGCTCCTACACACCTCCCTCCGGCTCCTATAACCCTCCCTCCAGCTCCTATAACCGTCCCTCCAGCACCTATAACCCTCCCTCCAGCTCCTATAACCCTCCCTCCAGCTCCTATAACCCTCCCTCCAGCTCCTATAACCCTCCCTCCAGCTCCTACACACCTCCCTCCAGCTCCTATAACCCTCCCTCCAGCTCCTATAACCCTCCCTCCAGCTCCTACACACCTCCCTCCAGCTCCTATAACCCTCCCTCCGGCTCCTATAACCCTCCCTCCAGCTCCTATAACCCTCCCTCCAACTCCTATAACCCTCCCTCCAGCACCTACACACCTCCCTCCAGCTCCTATAACCCTCCCTCCAGCTCCTATAACCCTCCCTCCAGCTCCTATAACCCTCCCTCCAGCACCTACACACCTCCCTCCAGCTCCTATAACCCTCCCTCCAGAACCTATAACCCTCTCTCCAGCTCCTATAACCCTCCCTCCAGCTCCTATAACCCTCCCTCCAGCTCCTATAACCCTCCCTCCAGCTCCTATAATCCTCCCTCCAACTCCTATAACCCTCCCTCCGGCTCCTATAACCCTCCCTCCAGCTCCTATAACCCTCCCTCCAGCTCCTATAACCCTCCCTCCAGCTCCTATAACCCTCCCTCCAACTCCTATAACCCTCCCTCCAACTCCTATAACCCTCCCTCCGGCTCCTATAACCCTCCCTCCGGCTCCTATAACCCTCCCTCCAGCTCCTATAACCCTCCCTCCAGCACCTACACACCTCCCTACGGCTCCTATAACCCTCCCTCCAGCTCCTATAACCCTCCCTCCAGCTCCTATAACCCTCCCTCCAGATCCTATAACCCTGCCTCCGGCACCTATAACCCTCCCTCCAACTCCTATAACCCTCTCTCCAGCTCCTATAACCCTCCCTCCAGCTCCTATAACCCTCCCTCCAGATCCTATAACCCTCCCTCCAGCTCCTATAACCCTCCCTCCGGCTCCTATAACCCTCCCTCCAGCATCTACACACCTCCCTACGGCTCCTATAACCCTCCCTCCAGCTCCTATAACCCTCCCTCCAGCTCCTATAACCCTCCCTCCAGATCCTATAACCCTCCCTCCGGCTCCTATAACCCTCCCTCCAGCTCCTATAATCCTCCCTCCGGCTCCTATAACCCTCCCTCCAGCACCTACACACCTCCCTCCAGCTCCTATAACCCTCCCTCCAGCTCCTATAACCCTCCCTCCAGTGCCTTTGACCCACTAAGTTCTCTGCACTCAAGTTCCTGCTTCTTGCACTTCTCCAATTAATTTTTTTTTATAAATTTAAATTAGCCAATTTTTTTTTTTCCAATTAAGGGGCAATTTAGCGTGGCCAATCCACCTACTTTGCACATTTTTGGGTTGTGGGGGCGAAACCCACGCAGACACGGGGAGAACGTGCAAACTCCACACGGTCAGTGACCCAGAGCCGGGATCGAACCTGGGACCTCGGCGCCGTGAGGCGGTTGTGCTAACCACTAGGCCACCGTGCTGCCCTCACTTCTCCAATTATGACGACTTTACCAATCGAGGTCGTGCTTTCATCTCCCGTCACCTTAAGGCGCTCCTTAAAATCTTCCTCTTTACCCAAACCTTTGGACACTTGACCTAATCTTTCCCAATGCAACTTGCTGCCAGGTCATAATGAGCCTTGGAAATTTTTACTGCTGGGAAGATATATAAATGCGAAAGGTGTTGTTGGGGGTGTGTTTATCAGAAACTCCGGAATGTGATAAGCGGAGGAAACCATTAGTTACATGCTGTTTGAGGAAACGTTTAGAAAGTCACTGGGTTCTCAGAGAGCTGGTAACCCACTGTGTTAATCAGCACCTCAGGAGCTATACTTTTCGCAGAGATTGATTCCTGACTGAGCGTGTTGAATGGGTAGAGAGGTACGTTTTCCATAGTCTTAGCACACACCAATGAAGTAGTTACCATTCTAACATATGAAGCGAAGCAGCCAAATTTGCACACAGTACGATCCCATACACAATGCAATGACGAGGAGGCTGCCGCACTACCATGAGGAATTCTAGGTCGAGCGCATTGATAACAGGAGTGAAACTCTTGAGACCGAGCCCACTCAATTTGCTTAAATACAGGTTGAGACGAGTGCCTCTCGCAATCTTGCACGCATCCTGTCAGAAGATTGCCAGCTGAAGGATATGATATAGGGGAGAATCGCCAGCATGTTTCCTGGGCTGGAGCACATCAGTAATGAAGAGAGGCTGTTTCGGCTGGGGTTCTTTGCCTTATAGCAGAGAGAGTTGAGGGGGGCCTGACTGAGGTGCACTAAATTATGAGGAGTATATGGGGCTGGTTTTACACACTGGGCTAAACAGCTGGCTTGCAATGTAGAACAAGACCAGTCGCGCGGGTTCAATTCCCGTACCAGTCACCCCGAACAGGTGGCGGAATGTGGCGACTAGGGGCTTTTCACAGTAACTTCATTGAAGCCTACTTGTGACAATAAGCGATTATAATTATTTTTATAGGGTGGGTAGGAAGCAGCCTTTCCCCTCAGCAGAGGGGTCAATAACCAAGACGCATAGATTTAATAAGGGGCAGGAGATTTCGAGGGTGTTCTACCCAAAGGGTGGTGAGAATCTAGATGGAACCCACTGCATGAAAGGATGGTAGAGGCGGGACAGCATCCAAGGGGTTAGAGGAGCAGTTGCAACGCTATAAGCATCACGGCCGTGGACCAATAGCTGGAAAGTGGAATTAGAACAGTAGGTACTTCATGGCTGCTGCAGACAAGGTCCCTTTATGTCCTGTAGGATTTTCCGGCAGAGTGGTGTGGATTCAATGGCAAATCCCATTGGCGGTGGCAGTGACGGGACCCGAGACCCCCACCATCGGCAAATGGTGAGCCCAGTCCCACCACAGAGAAACACACCGCACTGTGAGGAGGCCAGTGAATCACACCCCATGACTCTATTTGGGCATTTGGGAAATTACCATGTCAACACAGTGAGCCGGAACAGCCAACACTGAGAGACCAAAGGGGAGGAGCAAGTGCTTCTACACTGTGACGGTCCGTCCTCCATCAGCCACAACAACAACTTGTATTTGAGCATTTTGTTTCGTGAAATATCCCATGGCGATTATTTAAAAAAAACATTTGATACCAAGCCACATATGGGCATTATCGGGCTGGTGATGGAAAACCTGGTCAAGGAGATGGGGTTTAAGAAATGAGATCCAGGAGGTAACTGAATGGCGAGCTGGAGAGGTTCAGGGAGGAAATTCCACAACTTGGGCCTTGGCAACTGAAGTCATGGCCACCATTAGCAGCAGGATTAAAATCCCAGTTGATCGAGTAGCCAGGCTAGAGGAGCGCCGAGATCTCAAAGTGGATCTGGAGGAGGTTACAGAGATGGAGGGGACCAGGACCTTGGAGGGATTTGAAGACAAAGTCTGAGAAATTTGAGGGCAATGCATTTCTGGACACAGCCAATGTGGGTCACTGAACACGGAGGCGTTGGGTCAAGAGGACTTGGTTCCACCAGGGAGATGGGCAGCAGATTTTTTGGATGAATACAATGTTCCAGAGGGTAGAAGACTGGTGGTTGGCCAGGAGACCATTGGGGTGGTCAAGGAAAAAGGAATGACTTTGTCACAGCGAAGACTGAATGAGACTTTTATTATTTTACAATGCTTTTTGATGCAGGCTGTACGTTTAAAATGGAGTTAGTGCCTTCAGGTTTCCTTGTCCACCCTCCTTTCCGGGGTTATGATACTGGGAAGCAGAAGTCAGTGGAAGAGTGTTGACCAGAATCTAATCAATGTAAAAGGCTGGTAGCAAAGATGGGCTCCTTCACCTGCAGTGACTGCTCAGGCTAACAAAACACATTCCGAGTGACTCATACAAGCATTCAGCAACTTGGACTGGGACTAATCTACTGGGTAACCTCAAATTAAAAACTGGTGCCTGAACAATGATCCATTATTAGGTTCAAGGAAATATTTCATTCCAAATTAGCAGAGCCATTACATAGAACATACAGTGCAGAAGGAGGCCATTCGGCCCATCGACTCTGCACCGACCCACTTAAGCCCTCACTTTCACACTTTCCCCCTAACCCAATAGCCCCTCCTCACCTTTTTTGGACACTAAGGGCAATTTAGCACGGCCAATCCACCCAACCTGCACGTCTTTGGACTGTGGGAGGAAACCGGAGCACCCGGCGGAAACCCACGCACACACGGGGAGAACGTGCAGACTCCGCACAGACAGTGACTCAGCGGGGAATCGAACATGGGACCCTGGAGCTGTGAAGCCACAGTGCTAATCACTGTGCTACCGTGCAGCCATTGACCCTATCACCTGATCAATTCATAAATAGGCCATAAAGCCGATCCTTACCACATTTGAAATTGTGCAAGAGGCTGTGTCAGTTCCAGAGAAATGTTTATCTCAAAAGTATTTGGCAGTCTATTGACTTATTGTCGCAGTGATTAGGAGAAGTTTTTTACGTTTTTATTTTGAGATTCAGAATTCTCAGGTACAACAGTCTTGTGTTGTTTCAACAACTATGTAATAGGTACCTTTTATTTCTGTTCATTTAAGATTTAACAACAATTATAATGCCTAACAATACAGAAAGTAGCTCACAGGACAGCAATTATTTAATAAACAAAATGGGCCTTCAGCATTCAGTGTGTGCAGCCCTGCCAGGGTTTTATACCTTTCAATGCGATCCCCTCCCATTCTTCAGAAACTCCAGTGAACACAGAGACCCAGTTGACCGATCGCTCCTCATGTGACAGATATGGCTTCACGTGATATGACAGCCGGTACATTGGGGAGATTAGCAACGGGTGTGGTAATTCCAAGGAAATATTTATTCAGAAAAGCAATTCAAGCATCTTCTAGATAAATGCATGAAAACATTAAAGTCACCATGCTTGACTGCATTGGAGATGATTGGTGTTGATCTAACAATTCTTGCCTGGCTACTGAATTGTTATTGTAGAGATCAGGTAATGTTTATTTTTCGGTTTCGTAATCAATTGCACTGAATTCCCAAGTAAAATGAACTTATGTTTCCTCCCCGCCTTCCCCCCCCCCCCCCAACAAGATGGTTGGGCTGAATTCTCCATTTCTGAGACCGTGGGTGGGATTCTCCAATAATGGTGCTATGTCCCACACCAGCGTCAAAATGCAGGGGTGTTTCACTCTGGACATTCCTTACTCCCACGTGCAGGGGGCTAGCAGGGCCCTGGAGGGTTCTCGCAGCTCTGGCTGCGGATACGGGTCCCTGCACTTCCGGCCGTCCCGGGCGACATGACGGACTCACACCACGGACCATGATGAACGAAGTAGGTCGTCCCGTCCCCCCCCCCCCCCCGCTCCCGAGATCGCGCACGCCCGCGCATCGGTGCCACCCGATCGCTTGCCTGGCCGTCTGTGAGTCCGCAGCCGCCACCGGCTGTTCCCAACAGCAAAACGTGGTTAGAACCATGCCGTGGTAACTTGGACAGTTTTCCTGGGATAATCACCACGGGACCTCTGACAATGGCCCCCTACCCGCGCTGCATAGACCTTGCGCGCGTGATTCTCCGGAGATAGAATCGCGGGAGCTGCGTCGGACTGGATTTTGTCCGCGAATCTGTGGACTTTCATGACAGAAAAACTGCCGCCGCACCTGGACTGATTCTGCTACCATTGAGGGGCTAGCACCGGTGCCACGTGGAACACTATCAATTCCAATGAGAAATGGTGCGAGATTCGCCGGGTCCATGATTGACACTCGGGAGGCTGACAAGCTGCAGCCGCACATACACATTACACTCCCCACACACACTCACCCCAGCCAAAACACTCCCCACACACACTCACCCCAGCCAACACACTCCCCACACACACTCATCCCAGCCAACACACTCCCCACACACACTCATCCCAGCCAACACACTCCCCACACACACTCAGCCCAGCCAACACACTCCCCACACACACTCATCCCAGCCAACAAGGTGGCACTGGCTGCACTGGAGTGTGCCCATACAGCTAATGGGTCAGCTGGGGCCAGGGGGGTCCCCTGGGGGTGTCATAATATACACCAGTATATCATGGTGCAGACACACGCACTGATGGATATACACTAGGACCAATCAACCTGCATAAACACCGCAGCCAATCACCAGTTAGAACACACGCACTATAAAGACAGAGGGCATCACTTTTCCAGCTCATTCTGGGTGCAGCTTCTCAGAAGCACAAGAGCTCATCAGTTACAGTACAGACTCTCACCACGTGCTGAGTGATTCAACTGGTTCGGACAGGCACAGGTCTCTAGTTAATCTAGCATCGTGTAAACCCACAGTAATAGTATGTTTGGAGTTAATAAAATAGTGTTGAACTGTCTTCAGTGTTGGTGGCCTGTATGTGTTTCACGGATCCAGAGCGCCCAACACATCAGGGGGGATACCTAGATGACCCGTGGCACTAGGTTCAAAGTGAGCTGTTAGCGGTGAGCGCAGCCGCATGGCTACCTTGCCAGCTGTGGCAATGGTGCCCCATGCCCGCCCACCCCGACCCCACACCCCACTTCCTGGCCACTCCTCGTTACTCCCCCCGGCTCTGGCAGAAGCCCCCCCCCCCCCCCCCCCCCCCCGGCCAGCAGCACATCTGTCAGCACACTATGGTGATGTTGGACACCTTCCATACCGCCTCTCTCTCCCCCAGCAGCAGCCACGCCAGTTTCACAATATTTAAAAGCACAAGTAGCATGGTGGTTAGCATAAATGCTTCACAGCTCCAGGGTCCCAGGTTCGATTCCCGGCTGGGTCACTGTCTGTGTGGAGTCTGCACATCCTCCCCGTGTCTCTGTGGGTTTCCTCCGGGTGCTCCGGTTTCCTCCCACAGTCCAAAGATGTGCGGGTTAGGTTGATTGGCCATGCTAAATTGCCCTTAGTGTCCTAAAATAAAAGTAAGGTTAAGGGGCGGGGGGTTGGGTTACGGGTATAGGGTGGATACGTGGGTTTGAGTAGGGTGATCGTGGCTCGGCACAGCATCGAGGGCCGAAGGGCCTGTTCTGTGCTGTTCTATAAGTGAACCGCGCCTTTGGGAACTCGGCCCATCAGAGGCCACGGAGATTACCGGATTGGGCCCTCTAATGATATCATAGAACTTACAGTGCAGAAGGAGGCCATTCGGCCCATCGAGTCTGCACCGGCTCTTGGAAAGAGCACCCTACCCAAAGTCAACACCTCCACCCTATCCCCATAACCCAGTAACCCCACCCGACACTAAGGGCAATTCTGGACACTAAGGTCAATTTATCACGGCCAATCCACCTAACCTGCACATCTTTTGGACTGTGGGGGGAAACCGGAGCACCCGGAGGAAACCCACGCACACACAGGGAGGATGTGCAGACTCCGCACAGACAGTGACCCAAGCCGGAATCGAACCTGGGACCCTGGAGCTGTAATGCGATCGTGCTATCCACAATGCTACGGTGCCTACTGTACATGCGGAGTGAAACGCACGGACATCGTCTTCGAGGTGACGGACAATCGCGACTGCTGTCGGAAGCCAATCTCCGCCCAATCGCATTTCCAGATTTCGCCATCGGCGAACGGGGATTCCCGCCCATTATATTTTATTCCATGATGTTTTCATGTGTTACGGGTGTTGCTGGCATAGTCGGCATTTATTCCTTACCCCCAAGTGCCTGAACATTTCAGTCACCACGTTGTCGTGGTGGGTCTGGGGTCACAGGTGAGGGTGACAGATTTCCTTCCCTGAAGACGATTCATGAACCAGACGGGTTTTGATAGTTTCATGGCCACCAATTGAGACTAGCTTTATATTCCAGATTGATGAATTGAATTCATCTTCTACCAGATGCCGGGGTGGGATTTGAACCCCTGACCCCAGAGTATTGGCCTGGGCCTCTGGATTATTCCTCCATTGACATTAACATGACATTGTCACCCCAAATTAACAGAATAAAGCATCTCAAGGCTCTTCCTGGGGATGTTGTCGGCAAAATTTTGAAAGAGCCACACAGGACGTTAGGACAATGGCCGCAGCTCAGGTCAAACAGGTTGGTAATGAAGAAGCGTCTTCAATGGAGGAGACAGTGAGAGACAGAGAATGGGTTAGACAGCAGAGGCTCAGTGGACAGCACTCTCACACTCTAAAAAGGCACAAATCTGAGTCCAGAAACATAGAACATATAGAACAAAGAACATTACAGCGCAGTACAGGCCCTTCGGCCCTCGATGTCGCGCCGTCCTGTGAAACCCCTCTAAAGTCCCTCTACACTACTCCCTTATCGTCCATATGCCTTCCCGTACCAGCCTCCCCGGACAGGCGCCGGAATGTGGCGACTAGGGGCTTTTCACAGTAACTTCATTGAAGCCTACTCGTGACAATAAGCGATTTTCATTTTTCAATGACCATTTGAATGCGTTTAGTGTTTGGCGAGTCCACTACTGTTGCAGGCAGGGCATTCCACGCCCTTACTACTCTCCGAGTAAAGAACCTACCTCTGACATCTGTCCTATATCTATCTCCCCTCAATTTAAAGCTATGTCCCCTCGTGTTGGACATCACCATCCGAGGAAAAAGGCTCTCAATGTCCACCCTATCTAATCCTCTGATCATCTTGTATGCCCCAATTAAGTCACCTCTTAACCTTCTTCTCTCTAACAAAAACAGCCTCAAGTCCTTCAGCCTTTCCTCATAAGATCTTCCCTCCATACCAGGCAACATCCTTGTAAATCTCCTCTATACCCTTTCCAATGCTTCCATATCCTTCCTATAATGTGGCGACCAGAACTGCACGCAATACTCCAAATGCGGCCGCACCAGAGTTTTGTACAACAGCAACATGACCTCATGGCTCCGAAACTCAATTCCTCTACCAATAAAAACTAACACACCGTACGCCTTCTTAACAACCCTCTCAACCTGGGTGGCAACTTTTAGGGATCTATGTTAATGGACACCGAGATCTCTCTGCTCGTCCACACTACCAAGAATCTTACCATTAGCCCAGTACTCTGCCTTCCTGTTATTCCTTCCAAAATGAATCACCTCACACTTTTCTGCATTAAACTCCATTTACCACCTCTCAGCCCAGCTCTGCAGCTTATCTATGTCCCTCTGTAACTTGTAACATCCTTCCGCACTGTCCACAACCCCACCGACTTTAGTGTCATCTGCAAATTTACTCACCCATCCTCCTACGCCCTCCTCCAGGTCATTTATAAAAATGACAAACTGGAGCACAAAATCTAGACTGACACTCCCGACTCCCGATACAGTACTGAGGGAGCGCTACACCATCAGCACTGCCGACTTTCAGAAACAACCATCAACGGAGGTCCCATCTGCACTCCCATGACTTTTCGCAGGGGGATGGGGGAGTCCTGGGGCAACATTCCTTTTTGGAACCAACAGTTCCAAAAATAAAAAAGTTGTTTCGAAGGAAACCAGGAGAGCGCAAGCATAACAACATGTTGCAAAACTGGGAAGAGGAGAGCAAGAACACAATGAGACAGCCTAAATTTATTAACTATGATTCAGGAAATGGCTCTTTGTTAAATTCTTTGTGGAGATAACAGAGTAGCAGTAGATGTAATATACCCAGACTTCCAAATGGCCTTTGATAGTGTACCACCTAATGCACAAATGAATAAGGAGTGTATGTGAAGTCGGTGGGGGGGGGGGGAGCAACAGAAAGGAAATCAAACTGGCTGCAAGATGGGGAAAGTAGGGATGGAGGGTGGTCTCCAGAGCGGGATTTACCCACCATCCCACCGCGTGTTTCTCTGCAGGGACAAGGGGGCCCGCCAGCGGGGTCTACCAGTCCCGCCGTCGTCAACGGGATTTCCCATTGCCAGCACCCCTCATCTCCGGGAAACCCGTGCCCTGGCGTGGGACCGGAATATCGTGCCGGTGTGAACAGCTGGTAAATCCGGACCTCAGAGAGAGAGAGAGGGAGGGATAGAGAGAGAGAAAGAAGGTGGGAAGTGCTGGGACCACTATTGTTCACAGAGTCAATGCTGTAGAATGCTGAAACAAGATGACATTAATAAACCTGTAGATAGAGATACAATTGGCAAGTTCATTTCAACAGGGTGACGTGTGAAATATTACATTCTGCTAAGAAATGGAAGGCAGTTTGTTGGAAAATGAGAAGCCCAAAGAGTAGAGGAAATAATCTGGGTAGGTGGGTGTGTAAAATGACACAGGTAAACCAAACATTCAGGCTTATTTGTTGAGGGTTAGAATGGTAACCTTGGTCAGACCACACTTGGAATAGTGTGTACAACTTTGGACATCACAATGGAAAAAGGATTGTAGAGGCACTGAAGGTTCAGAAGATGATTTAGACAGATTATACCAGAATTGAAAGGTTATATCTGTCAGGAAAGGATGCTAATCACGACGATGACCTTTCAGTGCAGCTACATCAGGCTGTGCAAAGACACTGGAGAGGGGTCAGGGAGTAGACTCAACGGCAATAATGGTGAGCCTCTTTAGGAGCTCGATAGGAGACTGGGGAGGTTGGCACCGTGATTTTCAAATCAATGAACTCAAACAGTCCAGTGCACGTTACTGCACCCCATCAAGATTACTATGGGGCCAAAGAAATGAAATGAAAATCGCTTTATTGTCACAAGTAGGCTTCAAATGAAGTTACTGTGAAAAGCCCCTAGTCGCCACATTCCGGCGCCTGTTCGGGGAGGCTGGTACGGAAATTGAACCCGCGCTGCTGGCCTTGTTCAGCTTTACAAGCCAGCTGTTTTGCCCACTGAAAGGTTTTTCATTTGATTTGTGAAAGTTATTGGACCCTCTGGTAATCGTGCCCGTTTGGCCCACTCACACTCATTATCAATCATTCACCCACCCACCCCTCAGAGGGGATGCCTTCCCCTCTTCAACGAGGCAGCACAGACCACAACACAGTGTCACTAACATGGCGCCTGGTGAGGTGTTGGTTTCTTGACCCCACCCTTTAGGGAAATACATAATATAAAAATATAACAATAAATCGCTTATTGTCACAAGTAGGCTTCAGTGAAGTTACTGTGAAAAGCCCCTAGTCGCCACATTCCGGCACCTGTTCAGGGAGGCTGGTAAGGGAATTGAACCCGTGCTACTGGCATTATTCTGCATTACAAGCCAGCTATTTAGCCCACTGTACGAAACCAGCCCCTGGTTGATGTTCTATCTGCATTTGGTGCTGTAAAAGATAGACTTGGTCACATTGCTGTGGGACGGGTCATCCAGCCACTCCGGATGCCTCGCATGGAAAAGAACAATACCTTTGACCCCCAAGTCCATCAGGCAGTGCTCTGCGGTGCCCAGTGGGAAAATAAAAGGTAGACAATCCGGCTGTACGTTTCTCTTCGTAAAGCTGTCAACTGTAATTTAGGAGAATGCCTCATCAGAAGAGCTTTCAAGCAAGCACCAAGACATAGCTTGGCTGGTGGTAAGAAGGGCCTTTCCGGTTAGACCCTGCCTGCACGCTCAGAGTCACATCCCCTCCATGCACTGCCCTGGAAACAGCGACACTGGGGAAGGGACCGCTGTCCACTTCCTTTTGGAACGTGCTTTGCAAAGAAGGTCTGGAACGAGATGGGAGTGGTTTTTTTTTGGTCGAGGTTCATTACACGGTAATGTTGAATGCTACAGGCTGTTCCCAAGGATGCCCACCGAGACAAACAACAACCTGGGTGGGAAACCTACACCCGGTTACTCTTGCTCTTTGGTCTGCCAGAAACATTCTGCTCTTCCAGCTCGACCTCAACCGAGTGTTACAAACTGGCACATTGCAAGGCCACAGAAAGTTTACGGCACAGAGAGTGGCCATTCGGCTCGTCGTGTTTGTACTAGCCGAGAAATGAGCACTCCAGCCTAATCCCCCCCCCCCCCTCACATTCCAGTATTCGGTCTGAAGCTCTGCAGGATACGGGACTTGTTGTAAATCCAGATAACTTGAACGAATGAGGGTTTCTGCTCTACCACCCTTTCCAATGGGTTTCAGACCCATCCCACCCTCCAAGCAAAAAGACCATTCCTCATCTCCCTCTATTTGAATTATTGATTCATTTATTGTTACCTGTACAGTGAAAAGTATTGTTTTGCGTACACTCCAGACAGATCGTTCCATACATGAAAGAATATAAGCCATACATAAATACACAATAGAAATACACAGACATCGAGTGAAGCATACGGGGTGTAGTACTACTCAGTAGAGAAGATGTGTGAAGAGATCAGTTCAGTCCATAAGAGGGTCATTTAGGAGTCTGGTAACAGCGGGGAAGAAGCTGATTTTGAATCTGTTCATGTTCTTTTGTGTCTCCTGCCCGATGGAAGAGGTTGGAATCACTTATCTCTGCCTTCTAGCCACTCTGCTAAAGTAAATAGGCCCTTTCCACCCACTCTATCCAGGCCCCTTGCAATTTTATACAATTCAATCAAACCTCCCCTCAACCTCCTCTGTTCCAGGGAGAACAACCCCAGCCTATCCAACTATTCCTCACAGCTGAAAATGTCCAGTCTTGGCAACACCCTCAAATCTCCTCTCTGCCCTCTCCAGTGCAATTAAATCCTTTCTGTAAGAGGTGTCCAGAGCTGAACACAACTAATCACAACCTCCCTGCTCTTATATTCCATACCTTTGCTAATAAGGGCAGCACGGTAGCATTGTGGATAGCACAACTGCTTCACAGCTCCAGGGTCCCAGGTTTGATTCCCGGCTTGGGTCACTGTCTGTGCGGAGTCTGCACATCCTCCCCGTGTCTGCGTGGGTTTCCTCCGGGTGCTCCGGTTTCCTCCCACAGTCCAAAGATGTGCAGTTTAGGTAGATTGGCCATGTTAAATTGCGCCTTAGTGTCCAAAATTGCCCTTAGTGTTGGGTGGGGTTACTGGGTTATGGGGATAGGGTGGAGGTGTTAACCTCGGGTAGGGTGCTCTTTCCAAGAGCCGGTGCAGACTCGATGGGCCGAGTGGCTTCCTTCTGCACTGTAAATTCTATGATAATCTATGATAATAAAGGCAATGATTCCATTTGATAGTTTAACCAGATTACCGACCTATGCTGCTACCTTCTGGGATCTGGGAACACCCACCACCTCAGATGCATCGCCGCACATTTCTCCAGGTTAAATTCCATTCGTCACTTTTCGGCTCAGCTGACCAGTCCATTGACATCAGGCCCAGGACGAGGTGCTGAGAAACATACCGAAGCTTGGGGCAGACACCATAGATGCACAATGGTGAAAGGCCACTGTCCAAGGCCCTCGCATGATAGTATAAGGACGCTCAGCATGTACACATTGAATTCTCATCTACTTCAAATTTTATGAATAAACTATATTTTTAGGAGACAATAGGATGAACATGCAGGAGATTTCTTTCCTCAGTTTTGATGAGGAAGGAGGTGGGGGGTGGGGCAGGCAGGTGTCTTGGGTGGAGCATATATGCCAGCATTAACTGGCTGGGCCGAATGGCCAGTTTAAGCTTCCAACCCCCCACCCTCAGCAATTCTGAAAATCCATCTCCGGGTTTGGATTCCCAGCAGTTTCCTCCACCCCTCATGCCCGCTACACCACTGCCACCCCTTCTCACCCTCACTACTCCACCACCACCCCTGCCCACCCTCAGTCTGCCCACAGCTCCTTCTCCTGCCTATCCGCGGAGGCCAGTGAACCCGGCAAAAACCGGGGAACAAAGCTGGGAAATGCTCGCACCCAGGAATATCCCAGGAAGAGGTGGAAGGTGGACAATGTCAAACAGCAGTGCGTGTTCAATCCGAGCCACAATCTCATTCAATGGGATGGGGCAAACAGGCTTGAGGGGCTGAATGGCCGAGCCTTGTTGCAACAAGCACAGTTCCATTAGAAGCCGGCGACGTCATTGTCCTGCACCTCACAACGGGGAAAACTGTTTTCAAACACTTCCGAGAACACGGTACCTCCTTCAAATGAGCAAACACTGCTGGGAAATGTAGACACTCATTACAAAGTTATGGCCTTTCTTTAAGGCACGTTTAGAAATAGCAAACCTTTTACCAATCTTGTTCGGAATGCCGACTCAGCTCCAGGCCAGAATCCTTGTCGGATCTTGTCCTCAACACTAATATCTGAACACCAGGTATTCCCAGCTCAGCCCACAATCACCAGTTATTCAGAGGAAACCGACATTAGAACATTGATTAGGGGGCAGCACAGTAGCAAAGTGGTTAGCTCAGTGGCTTCACAGCTCCAGGGTCCCGGGTTCAATTCCCGGCTTGGGTCACTGTGCGGAGTCTGCACGTTCTCCCCGTGTCTGCGTGGGTTTCCTCCGGGTGCTCCGGTTTCCTCCCACAGTCCAAAGATGTGCAGGTTAGGTGGACTGGCCGTGATAAATTGCCCTTAGTGTCCAAAAAATAGGTTGGGTGGGGTTATTGGGATAGGGTGGAGACGTGGGCTTGAGTAGGGTGCTCTTTCCAAGAGCCAGTGCAGACTCGATGGGCCAAATGGCCTCCTTCTGCACTGTAAATTCTATGATTCTTCAGCCCCGCCAGCCAGTTCAACGACTCAGTCAGATCATGGCCAATCAGTACGTTAACTCCAGCTATTTACCTTGGTTCTGTAACCATTTATGTCCTTACCTATCAATGATGAAGTCCGTTTGCCGTTGACAATGCAGCAGGTACAGCTGGGCGATACAAGACCCTCCCAGGCAAACAGAGACTCGGCAATACAACCAAACCCTCCCTGACCAATACCGTTACTGATCAGCACAAAGGGGACACTGGGTATTCTCCAGTTTTCACTTGTAAATATTTCACATGAACTTGGTTGCACTTTATTCACGTACAACTCTTGTTAATTGTTGAAATTAGCCTAGTCAGAGAGCTAAGTGTACTGGCTCATGTCGCTTTATTGTCGGGGGCATGGGGGGGGGGGGAATAATGTCCCATCAATGTTGCGTTTCTGCATTTACTCTTTATTGGATGTCCAGTGTTGTACTTAGGTGTACTCAGAGGAAAATATGAATGATGAGCAGGCCACTCAGCCCCTCGATGCTGCCCCATCATTCAATAAGATCGTGGCTGATCTGGCTGTAACAACAACCCCATGTTCCACCTACCCCCAATAACCTTTCAACCCCTTGCTGATCAAAAAGGTAGGACGCAACGAAAAAAATATTTTAAACTAGTGAGCATTCATGGCAGACATGTAATAATAATCTTTTATTGTCACATGTAGGCGTATATTAACTCTGCAACGGAGGGAGATGGATCTTGGAAGTGTAGAAGATTTTAGTTTAGACGGGCAGCATGGCTTGGAGGGCCGAAGGGCCTGTTCCTGTGCTGTACTTTTCTTTGTTCTTTGCAATGAAGTTACTGTGAAAAGCCCCTAGTCGCCACATTCCGGCGCCTGTTCAGGTACACTGAGGGAGAATTCAGAATGTCCAATTCACCCAACAAGCACGTCTTTCGGGACCTGAGAGTGGAAACCGGAGCACCCGGAGGAAACCCACACGGGCACGGGGAGAACGTGCAGACTCCGCACAGTGACCCGGCGGGGAATCGAATCTGGGACCCTGGCGATTTGAAGTAACATTGCTAACCACTTATTACAGGTAGGAACCGGCTACAGGTTAAAGCGACATGCCATAAACATGGCACTGACGTTACTTCTGCATCTCCAGCAGCCATTGGAAAATCAAAATCGTCCATCCTGCCTCGGTTTTCCATCGGAACTCCCCCATGAGTGTTGAGAGAGAGGCGGACAGGTTGCCGTGGAATTGGAATCACATATAGGCCCAGACAGGGATTTCCATCAGTATTAGGGTTGGATATTTGTAACAATCCAGTTGCCTGGTAACTTTCACTGACATTTTAAACTAACCCAAAGTCTCTCGATGCTAAGGTGGCATTTGAACTAATGTTCTCCAGTAACAGGTTGTTATTCTCATTGATCTGCAGCTCCTGTGAGAGGTCATCGAGGGAAAGCTGAACCGAGGGAAACAACAAAAGAAGGCCTGAGATTTGCTCCAAGGCCTGTGATGTGCCAGTCCATCTCAACCGCAACGGATGTTCATGGACTTAGCGACCTTTGACTGGCATGTGCAGACAATTCAAAACCGCACGTGCCTCAGAGAAGGACAGGGTCAGAGGCCTTTCCCGTGCCTCTCAGGGTTGACTAGACACCACAACATTGCTGCCAAGGAACGAGCAAGAAGAACAGCAGTTTGGGTGGGAGGTGGAGCACTACCAGATGCAGAAAGCATTCCACACCCTCAGGAAAACAGGAGTGGGCAATTGGTGTAGTGATCGGACAGTGATGTGTTGGGTAAACTGGGTCTATGTGGACTGCGTTTGAAGCAGTGTAGAGAGAGACAGGCTTCCAACACTTGATGAGATGCAACACGATTTTATTTAACATCTAACTATATTACATGCTTAACTGTGGGTTGACACTATGCTGACTTGACTGGAGACCTGAGGCTAGCCTGACCAGACTAATCGACTACCACATGGTGTTTGCACTGGCTGCTGCTCACGAGCTCTGACTGCCTCAGAGGCTGGATCCCGAGAGAGCGGGAAACCTGGTGCCCGTGGCTTTAAAGTGGTCGTGTCCTGTCTGGTGATTGGCTGCTGTGTTCTGTGTGCTTACTGGTCATCCTGTGTGTCAATCACTGCCTGTCTGCACACCATTATATACCTGGATGTATATTATGACAGACACAGGGAGAGAAAGCAACAGAAATTGCTCCAAATGTTTTACAGCGATCATTGAAAAATAATTCCTGAAATTCGGCCAATTCACTTGCTGTGTGAGCCAGTGAGAAGTCTCGAGTCAGTCAGCAAATCTGTCCATGAAACATTCGCAAACAAGAACAACACGTATTAACAAAGGAAAATATCCCAAGGCAATTTTGAAAAACAGAAAATAGCGAGATCAAACCAAAGGAGGGTTCGATAGTCTGATGAAAGAGGTAAATTTTGAAGGAGCTATGTAATGGAGGAGAGAGGGGTGGAGAGGTTATTCTAAAGCATAGGGCCCGGCTGGATGAAGGCACGGCCGCCAATGGTGAAACGATGGGATTCGGGAATGTTTCGGAGATCAGAGCCGGGATCCTCCCCTACCCGGCGGGGCCGGGGTTCCCGGCGTAGCGGAATGGCTCCAACCACTCCGGCGTCGGGCCTCCCTAAAGGTGCGGAATTCTCTGCACCTTTGGGGGCTAGGCCCGCGCCGGAGTGGTTGGCACCACGCCGACTGGCGCCAAAACCGGCGCCAAAGGCCTTGACACCCGCCGCCCAGCATCGGGGCTGGCCGAAAGGCCTTCGCCGGTTCACGCATGCGCCGGTGCGTCAGCAGCCACTGACGTCACCACCGGCACATGCACGGTGGAGGGGGTCTCGTCCGCCTCAGCCATGGTGGAGGCCGTGGCGGCGGCGGAAGAAAAGAAAGAGTGCCCCCACGGCACTGGCCCGCCCGCGATCGGTGGGTCCCCGATCGCGGGCCAGGCCAACGTGGGGGCACCCCCCCGGGGGCCCTCTCGCGCCGCCAATCCCGCCGCCACCAGAGGTGGTTGAAACCACGTCGGCGGGATTGGCCTCTCAGCGGAGGGACTTCAGCCCATCGCGGGCCGGAGAATCGCCGCGGGAGGCCCGCCGATCGGCGCGGCGATTCCCGCCCCCGCCAATTCCCAGGTGGCGGCGAATCCCGGCCACGGCGCGGGCGGGATTTACGCCGGCCCCGGGCGATTCTCCGACCCTGCGGGGGGGTCGGAGAATTTCGTCCCTCAATTGGAGAGGTGCCAATCAGAGGGTTGTGGGAATGAAAGAAATTAGAGACAGGGAGGGATTAGAAAACAAGGATGTTGAAAATGGTAATAATCAAGGCATTGTTGGACTAGGGGCAAGCACAGGGGTAACAAATGAAAAGGATTCCATGGGAGTTAAGATTGGGGCAGAGGAGTTTTGGATTAGATCAATGTTCTGGAGGGTGAAAGGTGAGAGGCTGGTCAGGACAGTATTGAAATGGTCGGCAGAAATTCGACTGATACGCAAATGGCTTCCAACAGCATTCAACCTTGATTGTATCCTCAGTCTGGAGTTCGGAAAGGCTGAAATATTGCTTTCTCCCCATTTCCCAACCCTCCCCTCCCATAGACGCTCCCAAAACCAGCAACCCGATTTAATGAGACTTATGTCAGCCGGGGAACAATGTGACAAGAACAGACTAACAAAGGCAATAAATGAATGCATGTTGCAACTGGATCAAGATTTATTCAACTCAATCTGTCCCTCTTGGGCAGGTTCCAATTGCAAATTCATACAAAACAGAGATTAAAGTTGTTGGTGATGTTTCTCCCCCCCCCCCCCCGCCAAACCTTTTGCTCGTGAGTGGAGGTGGAGTAAGGAGGGGTCGAGGACAGAATTTAGCGATGGGGGAAGAATAACGATTTCAATCACGTTCTATGATCTCTGAACCATTCAAGCTTCTAAACTTTCCGAAGGGTTTGGTGAGGGCGGTGGGGGGGGGGGGGGGGGGGGGGAGGTACTGAATTTTCTGTCAAACCCCCTCCCCAATGAATTGGAGTCGGTTCTCATTCCTGACCAGCATCCCAGTGGTCTTCACCGGAATCCAGGGCTATAATTAGCGATGGTGGTCTTTCACCCCTGGTCCAAATAGGCTTCAGTTCAAAGTAGGGTCGTATCAGTTCAGTTATACAGGGCCTTGTTGAGACCACACTGGAGCAGTTTTGGTCTCCCTACCTAAGAAAGGATATACTTGCCATAGAGGGAGTGCAGCGGAGGTTAACAGCACTGATACCCGGGTTGGTGGGACTGCCCCATGAGGGGAGATCGGATCAATGAGCCGATATTCACTAGAGTTTAGAACAATGAGAGGAGATCTGATTGAGAGGCATAAAATTCTAACAGGGCGAGGCAGACTAGATACAGGGAGGATGTTTTCCCTGGTTGGGAACCTCGAGCCAGGGGACAGTCTCAGGCTAGGGAGATAGACCATTCAGGACTGAGATGAGGAAACATCTCACTCACAGGGTAGTGAACCTGTAAAAATACTCTAGCACGGAAGGCTGTGGAGGCCAAGTCACTGAATGTATTCAAGAAAGAAGTAGATCATTTTAATGGCATCAAGGGGAATGGGAGAAAGCGGGAATATGGCATTGAATCGAGGATCAGCCATGGTCGTATCGAATGGTGCAACAAGTTCTAGGGGCCAAATGCCCCACCCGCCCTTGATTCTAGTTTCTATGTTTTTATGTTTCTGACATGGGTTCCAATAGGCTAGGTGTGTCCCGTGGGAGCACAGGCTAGTAATAACAGAGCTTGGGAGGTGGGACGGGCAAAAGAAAACATCAAATTGAAGCAGACAGTCAAGTTCCTTCACAGCTTTCCTGCAATGCCAGATATAGTTTACACCATGGCTCAGAATAGTAACAACAGAAACAAATTAACCAACATGTACCTCACACCCACACTGCAATCCCGCACATTCTGTTGCAACTTTAAACAAAAATGACAGTAAACGTGTGCCAACGTCTTTCGAGAGTGTACGCGGGTGCGTCTGTCTCTTGCTGTGTGTGTTGTGGCTCTTCCCGATCAGTCTGTCAACTGTGCCCATCTCCTGTGTCTGTTTATGCCTCTTTCTGACTGTGTGTGTGAATCAGGTCCTGGAGGCTTTTTCCTGAGGACAGAGCTGGGCGAGGGATTTCCCCATCGTGGTCTGCTGTGCAGCCAACAGCCCGGACTAGTGTTTACCTCCAATAAAGGGAAATGGCTGCGGCAAAAGGGCAGAAACTAGAACGAGACACTTCCTCCTTTCTCGTTCAAACCATTCAAAAAGACTTCACTGAAACGATCAGAACCAACTGATGTAACAATTGGGATTCCCCAGATTGACCGGTTGCTGCTGCGATCAAAGGCCCTGGGACATTGCTCCCCATGTCCATCTTTGGTCAAGACGCAAGCTCAGCTATGCTGGGTCTTGGCATCTTCAAACCTACTCAACTATCCCAAAATCGTCAAATATTAGAGAGTGAGCACCAGGAAAATCCTGCAAACGAACCCAACAGGGCATCTTTTATTATTTTCTCAAAGCTCAGTCATTTCTAAAAAACATCAGCCATCTGGGGAAAGAAACCAGCTGTATGATTGGGTGGGTGGGTGGTTGGGTCGATCATGGAGGACGAAACCATCACTGTTCCAGCCAAGAGTTTGGAAAAACATGGCCCGCCCACAGGAACAATGTTCACAACACACAGCCCAATAAAAAAGAATTACTATAATTATTCTCGCTAATTGCACCTGGTTTCTTGTAGGTGGGGCAAGAACTTTTAAATTAAGATGCAACACAAACACAATGAGGTCGAATTAAAGAATTTGGATTGCACCTACAGAGAATATAACACTGGGGACAGGTCTGTGACTGTATAACACTGGGGTACAGTACTGGTGAGGACGGGTCTGTCACTGTATAACACTGGGATACAGTACTGGTGGGGATGGGTCTGTCACTGTATAACACTGGGGTACACTACTGGTGGGGGCGGGTCTGTCACTGTATAACACTGGGGTACAGTACTGGTGGGGACAGGTCTGTCACTGTATAACACTGGGGTACAGTACTGGTGGGGACAGGTCTGTCACTGTATAACACTGGGGTACAGTACTGGTGGGGACAGGTCTGTCACTGTATAACACTGGGGTACAGTACTGGTGGGGACAGGTCTGTCACTGTATAACACTGGGGTACAGTACTGGTGGGGACGGGTCTGTCACTGTATAACACTGGGGTACAGTACTGGTGGGGACAGGTCTGTCACTGTATAACACTGGGGTACAGTACTGGTGGGGACAGGTCTGTCACTGTATAACACTGAGGTACAGTACTGGTGGGGACGGGTCTGTCACTGTGTAACACTGGGGTACAGTACTGGTGGGGCTGGGTCTGTCACTGTATAACACTGGGGTACTGTACTGGTGGGGATGGGTCTGTCACAGTATAACACTGGGGTACAGTACTGGTGGGGATGGGTCTGCACTGTGTAACACTGGGGTACAGTACTGGTGGGGATGGGTCTGTCACTGTATAACACTGGGGTACAGTACTGGTGGGGACAGGTCTGTCACTGTATAACACTGGGGTACAGTACTGGTGGGGACAGGTCTGTCACTGTATAACACTGAGTTACAGTACTGGTGGGGACGGGTCTGTCACTGTGTAACACTGGGGTACAGTACTGGTGGGGCTGGGTCTGTCACTGTATAACACTGGGGTACTGTACTGGTGGGGATGGGTCTGTCACAGTATAACACTGGGGTACAGTACTGGTGGGGATGGGTCTGCACTGTGTAACACTGGGGTACAGTACTGGTGGGGATGGGTCTGTCACTGTATAACACTGGGGTACAGTACTGGTGGGGGCGGGTCTGTCACTGTATAACACTGGGGTACAGTACTGGTGGGGACGGGTCTGTCACTGTATAACACTGGGGTACAGTACTGGTGGGGACGGGTCTGTCTCTGTATAACACTGGGGTACAGTACTGGTGGGGACGGGTCTGTCACTGTATAACACTGGGGTACAGTACTGGTGGGGACGGGTCTGTCTCTGTATAACACTGGGGTACAGTACTGGTGGGGACGGGTCTGTCTCTATATAACACTGGGGTACAGTACTGGTGGGGACGGGCCTGTCACTGTATAACACTGGGATACAGTACTGGTGGGGACAGGTCTGTCACTGTATAACACTGGGGTACAGTACTGGTGGGGACGGGTCTGTCTCTGTATAACACTGGGGTACGGTATTGGTGGTGAAGGGTCTGTCACTGTATAACACTGCAGTACAGTACTGGTGGGGACGGGTCTGTCACTGTATAACACTGGGGTACAGTACTGGTGGGGACAGGTCTGCGACTGTATAACACTGGGGTACAGTACTGGTGGGGACGGGTCTGTCACTGTATAACACTGGGGTACAGTACTGGTGGGGACAGGTCTGCGACTGTATAACACTGGGGTACAGTACTGGTGGGGACGGGTCTGTCACTGTATAACACTGGGGTACAGTACTGGTGGGGACAGGTCTGCGACTGTATAACACTGGGGTACAGTACTGGTGGGGACGGGTCTGTCACTGTATAACACTGGGGTACAGTACTGGTGGGGGCGGGTCTGTCACTGTATAACACTGGGGTACAGTACTGGTGGGGATGGGTCTGTCACTGTATAACACTGGGGCACAGTACTGGTGGGGATGGGTCTGTCACTGTATAACACTGGGGTACAGCACTGGTGGGGACGGGTCTGTCACTGTATAACACTGGGGCATAGTACTGGTGGGGATGGGTCTGTCACTATATAACACTGGGGTACAGTACTGGTGGGGACAGGTCTGTCACTGTATAACACTGGGGCACAGTACTGGTGGGGATGGGTCTGTCACTATATAACACTGGGGTACAGTACTGGTGGGGACAGGTCTGTCACTGTATAACACTGGGGTACAGTACTGGTGGGGGCAGGTGTATCACTGTATAACACTGGGGTACAGTACTGGTGGGGCAGGTCTGTCAGTGTATAACACTGGGGTACAGTACTGGTGGGGACGGGTCTGTCACTGTATAACACTGGGGCACAGTACTGGTGGGGATGGGTCTGTCACTGTATAACACTGGGGTACAGCACTGGTGGGGACGGGTCTGTCACTGTATAACACTGGGGCACAGTACTGGTTGGGATGGGTCTGTCACTGTATAACACTGGGGTACAGTACTGGTGGGGACAGGTCTGTCACTGTATAACACTGGGGTACAGTACTGGTGGGGACGGGTCTGTCACTGTATAACACTGGGGTACAGTACTGGTGGAGGCGGGTGTATCACTGTATAACACTGGGGTACAGTACTGGTGGGGACGGGTCTGTCACTGTATAACACTGGGGTACAGTACTGGTGGGGACGGGTCTGTCACTGTATAACACTGGGGTACAGTACTGGTGGAGATGGGTCTGTCACTGTGTAACACTGGGGTACAGTACTGGTGGGAATGGGTCTGTCACTGTATAACACTGGGGTACAGTACTGGTGGGGATGGGTCTGTCACTGTATAACACTGGGGTACAGTACTGGTGGGGATGGGTCTGTCACTGTATAACACTGGGTGACAGTACTGGTGAGGACGGGTCTGTCACTTGCATTGTTGGGAGAAATGGGAATAATAGAGGTTAAAATATTTGTCACACTGTCCCCAGATCCCAGACCCGTCCCTACAGTACTGTGCTGAGTGATTTTCATGCAATACTGTGTAAACTCAGAGACATCAAACTCCACACGCAGCCTTCAGCACAGTTAGATGAACCTAAACCACATTGACTTCAACCTGAGGTAACCCACCATTTCCTGTCAATAACTTACAGACAAAATCTTATCTGGGTCAAATGAAGCTTTTAAAAAAATAAATGTCATGACAGTTGTAATGTAAAAAAATGATGCAACCAATCTGCACAGCCAGCTCCCACAAACAGTAATATCATAATGACCGTATCAATGATGTTTGCTGAGAGGTAAATATTGGTCAGGACAATGGAGCACTTCAAAATCATGCCATAATCCCATAGCGAGCGCGTTTCACCGCGTGTTTCCATGGGCTCGCAGCTCCGAGAAACACAACGCTATAAAACGGCAGTCGCGTTAGTTAGGAAGCTCAGCGGGGAACACATGGCTGAGACCGCACATAGTCCCATTGTGCACAGGGAGGAACGCCGCTCGCCGGAGCTCCCCAGTGTACCGAGATCGAGGCACCATTTTTAAACGGTGTCCCGATCTACGAAACCTGCCACCTTGGCAATGCCATGCTGGCACCCAGCTGGGGGCCTCCAATCCCCTGGGAGACTCCCACGAGTGTCATTCCGTCTGCTCCCTATTTGTGGAGACCAGTACTCAACAGGGCAAATCCGAAAACCTCAGGTACCAGAGGAATCTGCACATTAAAGGGAGACTTTAATATGCAGATTTGCCAAAATGTGGTCCCGCCCACAATGCGATGCAAATCCCTCCCAGCGTCTTGTGACCGTGTTGGATCTGACGGGGCGTCGCCAGCCAGGTGGATCCCGGGAGCGGGGTCTCACAGCTTTCATCGGACACTCTGCCTCGTGGGTGCAGCGTGCCCACTGCATCGCGCCCATAGTATTACCCCTTCACCTTGTGTCAGTATTAAACTCTCAGCCAACACCTCAAAGCATATGGCTGGTTATTATCCCACTGCTGGTTCTCTTACATTACAACAGTGCCGAGAGCAGGAAATGTACTCCTGTGGCTATGAAGTTCACGGGACACGAGTTTTGGAAAACACACTATAGAAATTCAAATCCTTTATCGCTTACAAAGGACATTGATTAGAGCTGCTCATTTGTAAAATGGAGCCTTGTTGCAACACAAGTTGGTTTGATGAGGAGAAGGCCCTTGGACCACACAGCAAAACCAATAACCATTTTTAACAAGGCAGGTTGTAACACTGCAACCACTTGGGCTCCAGTTCAATTTCGGAGAATGGTATCAGAGTTTGCGATGTTAACTTTCCCATCCCTGCTTTGAGGGTCCAGATCCTCCCGTTCGCTCCAGGGAGATTGCGACCAGCACCAACTGTAATTTAGTTACTGTTCAAAGCTACAGCCTTTGCGCTTTCCAATATCAGCACATCAGTAATGACCAGTCAGCTGTCAAACGTAATTCCAGCGCAGACACCCACCGTTTCCAATCATGAATTAAAGTCACAGCCCCGAAGACCTGGCTTCACTTCATTGGCTTACACTTTTTCAAATGGAGTTTCTCAACAACGTAACTGCACAACCTCCCATCACTGACACCAAGGGTGAGAGCTACCGGCTGTGTCACACTCGAATGGGAGCGCGACGCGGCCAGTAGATGCTGGGTGAAGCCCCCCCACGGGCTTCCCGTCACCCATTACGCCTTGTGGGTTCTACCCAAGTCCCGCGAGGTGTCGAGGTCAGGAACCCGGCCTCACTTGGTGCGACCAAGCTGCGCTCGCGTAAGCAGGCCTTAAACCTACTAAGGCCTACTTGCCCACGATCTACCAGCCTCCTGGCATCTGATGGTATCTCCAGGGAGTCCCCAGCCAGGCGCCATTCAGTACAGGTCCACACAAACGCGGACCAGGCGAAACGGCACCCAGGGGTCTTCCATGCCATCGGAGGCCCTGGTAGTCTGGGATAGGGCACCGTGGCCCTACCCCTGGAAAGTGGACACCTTGGCACTGCCCAACTGGCACCTTGGCACTCCCATGCCAGCAATTGCACTGAAAGGGTGCCAGGGTGGATTTGCAAGGGTGCCTGGGCACCAGGGTGGCACTGCCAAGGGTCATGCATGCCCATGAAAGGAGTATACGGGGGGCGGGGGGGGGGGGGGGTTGGAGGGTGCAGGGCAGGTGGGAAGGGGCCTCTCGGAGATTGAGGGTGGCGGGGTGACGGGCAGATGATATTGCCCATGAATGGAGGGGTGAGCGTCCCACAAACTTAGAGATCAGGGAACCCTTTCAAAATGGCGGCCCGATCTCGGGGTTCAGCTCCCCAGTGATGAAAACAATTTTTTTAAATAACATTTTAGTAAAGATTTCATATGCTTTAGGAACTACAACAACACAGCAAATATGAAAATTGTTCAAACGTGGTAGAATTGTCATATTAACAACACAAGCAATCAGAGATACAGAAAAACACAAAACAAAGGCTACAAGTTGGAACAGGCTGAGCCAGGAGCAGGATAAGGTAGGATTTACCCGACAGAAAATTAAAATGAATTGAAATGAAAATCGCTTATGGTCACAAGTCGGCTTCAAATGAAGCTACTGTGAAAATCCCCTAGTTGCCACATTCCGGCGCCTGATTCGGGGAGGCTGGTATGGGAATTGAACCGTGCTGCTGGCCTGCCTTGGTCTGCTTTCAAAGCCAGCGATTTAGCCCAGTGTGCTAAACCAGCCATCAAGGGCCACAATCCACACATCTTCATCTCAGAGGAGTCCCATTTCACCATCACCCGATGAAGGGACAGAGGAGATGGTGCGCCCAGGGGTATTAGAAACCTCCCCCCTCCAGTTCCTGCCAATCACAGGATTTCCTCCAACAGGAGAGACCGAGGCACCAGGGGGACGCAGGGCAAACTCCGCGGGCTATGTCACGCAGCTGAAACTATCAGAATAGGTGTGACCCTGATGATCCGAATTTCGCTGAGAATTCCTCCCAACTGGCGAGCCGTCCATCTATAAACCAGTCTCTGAAGCAGTCTAGCCCCTTCCCTCCCTATGCCTTAAAAGTTGAATCCAAACCCGATGGTGGAGACAAATGGTTACCATTTGTAGGAACCAACAATGACACGGCCCTCAGCTTGTAATGTTGTCTAAGCTGCCTCTATATCTTAAAGGTGGAGATCACCATTGGGTTGGAGGTATATCTGGCTGGAGAGAATGGGACTGGTTCCATTACTCAGGCCCAGAGGTTCGACCCTTTGGACGGACTTGCCTCAATCCTCCCCCACAGGTAGGTGTCCAATCCTCTGTACCACCCCAACACCTTCTCCGCGTTGGCCAGCCAATAATACATGAGGAAGTTGGACAGTGCTGGACCACACCCCTTCCCCGTGTCGGCCCCCTCTGGGGGTACACCCTGTGAATTCTCGGCACCCTACCCGCCCAGATAAAAGAATCCAATAAATTATTCACTCTGGCAAAGAACAATTTAGCGAGAAAGGTATGAAGGTGTAAACTCTGCCTGCCAGAGATAACAGGAGACTACTCCATCTCTGCAGATCAAGTCTCAACTTATCTAACAAACTTTTGAAGTTTACCTTATGAAGCCTATGCCAATCATATATCACCTGGATGCCCAGATAACGGAAGCTACCTCTGGCTGGCAGAAAGGTAAACCTCCAGATTGGCTCCACTCCCTGGGGGGGATTAACTGGAAGGTAGTCGCGTTTCCCCAGGTTTAACGTACATCCCAGGAAGGAGCCAAAACCCGTCAGCAGTCTCATAATATTGTTTATAGAGGAGACTGGATCCGTGACATACAGGAGCAGGTCATCAGCATAAAGCAACACGCTCCCCCCCCCCCCCCCCGGATCAATCCCCCTGCACCCCCAGAAGCCCTCAGTGCCATTGTCAGAGTGAAGAGGAGCAGAGACAATGGGCATCTCTGGTACCCCCGCTCAGAGGAAAGTATCCCGATCTTGTCGCATTGGTACAATAATATAATAATAATGATGATCTAGAAAAGTGTCACAAGTAGGCTTACATTAATACTGCAAAGAAGTTACTGTGAAAAGCCCCTAGTCGCCACATTCTGGCACCTGTTCGGGTACACAGAGGGAAAATTCAGAATGGCCAGAATTACCTAACACGCACGTCTTTCAGGACTTGTGGGAGGAAACCGGAGCACCCGGAGGAAACCCACGCAGACATGGGGAGAACGTGCAGACTCCGCACAGACAGCGACCCAAGCTGGGAATCGAACCGGGGACCCTGGAGCTGTGAAGCAACAGCGCTAACCACTGTGCTACCGTGCCATCCACTACGTCAAAAGCTAGCCATTGAGTTCTTGTACAGCAGAAATAAAGTTCTGCCCGGTACATTAATGGGGTACGCCCACTCCACTCTGTTGAATGCTTTCTCTGCACCCAAAGCTATAATAACTTCGGGGGCAGAGGAAGGCAAAAGGACAATGTTCAGAACCCGCAATATATTCGATGACAGCTGTCCCGTTCCTTTCACAAATCCTGACTGGCCCTTTTACCACTATATTCGGGGCACATCTCTAACCGCAGAGCCAACACCATGGCATCCACAATTAGCAGTAAAATATACCTGCAAGAACCATAAACTGGGAGGTCCATCTTTCGTTAGAATACGGGAGATTGGAGTCCTGTGCAAGCATATCTGACAGGTAACCTCGAGCTAAAGCGTCATTGACATATCTACCACTACTGGTACTTACTGGTCTGAGAATTGCCTGTAAAAATTCAATGAGATACCCATCCGGTCCCAGAACATTGTTTGTCTGCACCAACTCAATCACCCTCAGAGTCCAACAGGGCCTCCAGCTCGTCCCTACTCTCCTTTCCTGCTGTCGCGATACGAAGAACGCCAAACCAGTTAGTGCTGGTTTTACAGCTGCAGCTCCACCCCCCCCACCTCACTCCCGTTTGCCAGTGTTATACATCACCAGCGAGATAGCTCCCATCAGGACAATGAAACGGACAAGATCATTGCCCAACAGGGAGATCATCTCTTCTCTTCTGAGAAATAGTTTGAGATCCTTCAGCCATGCAACTTAGAAATTCCTCCACTGCTCCTTCATTCAACGAGAGAAAATAAACTTCAACAATGATTATCGAGAACCACATCCAGTAAAACCCACCAACCCATTCAGCCCACAGCTTTTACAGGAAACTTTGGAAAAGGAAAAAAAGTGATCCTCCACGCAGCACCTCTCGTTCAATTGGACCCCAGTCCATGTTTGTTGATAAGGTCTTCCACGTCTTCAGGTGTCTCAAAGAAAGAATCCTTGGCCTCGTGGGTGACCCACAGCTTCGACGGGTACACTATTCTGAAATGAACGCCCTTCTCATAGAGCATTGCCTTCACCTTGTTAGAGTCCGGCCGCTAGATCTCGATACATTCGTATAGTGCTTCCTTCTCATTTCACGTCGTGGTGCTCCTTGACCCTCTCCAGGACCTTTGCCTTATCTCGGAAGCTATGAGACTGAATGATCAACGTACAAGGTGGTTCACTCAGTCACGGCCTCCTCGGAAGCATCCAATGGGCCCTATCGAGCGGGGGCGTGGGGGGGGAAACTCGGAGGTTCTGCCTCCGTGACTGATTTCCCAGGTCGTGGGCCTTCGATTTCACCCTTTTCATCAGCCAGCACTGCGACCTCGGCCTCAAGCGATGCAAGCACGTTCTCGTCTCTCTTAACCGCCTCCTCGATACGCTTCAGTGTTTTTTTTTTACAGTTCCAGCGGCTTCGTCAAAGTTCGGCCCGGAACGGGTCCAGCACCTCGTCTCCCCGCTTACATAATGGGTCCGTTTTCAGCATCCACTGCTTCTCAAAATGTTTACTCAAATCTTTGGCCAAGGCGTCCGAGAGCGTGTCTATTGTGATTGGGACGGCTGCTGACTGCTGCTAGGCAGTCGCCATCTTAAGTGCCGAGACATTCCGCTCGGCTCTGGAGTTCGTTGAGAGCAGCCCAGTTTCAGACTTCCTGCTTTCGTTTTGCTGCGGGTGTGGGATCGGCACCGGGGGCGGGGGGGACCCTGGAGCGGTGCAGCAACAGTGCTAACCACTGTGCTACCGTGCTGCCCAGGTAATCTGTAGTTTCCTGAAGCATTGGGATCTATCCCTGTCATCTTGGAGACGTGAGCGCCGTTCAGTCCTGGTCTCCATGAAACGGGGACCAGGCAGAACGGGTGCTCATGGGGGATCGGAGGCCCCCTGGTGCTTGCCCTCTGGGCAGGGTGGCACCCTGGCACTGCCAGGCTGGTACCTTCAGAGTTTGGGGGGGGGGGGGGGGTGGGGGCGATCAGGTGTTGCCTCAGGAGCTCTATTTAAATGCGTCCCAATCTCTCACTCGGCCGAGGTGTTCGTGAGTGGTGCTCCTCAGTACAGAAAACAGGTTGTGTGTGGCATCGGCCACACGATCTCCGCTGAGGCCTCCTGTCTAACCGGGCTATGTTAAATAGTGGGGTGTTCCTCGGCACTGCGAGCTCCGGAAACACACGGCTAGACACGCTCCCTATGCGACTTTATTTCCATTTCATTAAATCGTGCCCTCAGTGTTCAATAACCGCGGAGAACTCGCTGACAGAGCAGGTGGGAAACACCCAGTAAAACCTGCCACAAACTTCTCTGTTAGATCCCATACCAAATACCACAACCCTCCATCTCCCCTCACTCCCCACAACACCCCCACCTCAGCCCAATCAACCCAAACCAACAAACCAAGCAAAGGAACGTATCAATCCCAGAGGATAGAGGAAGAATAGGGAGATCCCAACCCCTCCCTCAGGCTTCGCTGCTGGGGGAAGATGACCAATGAGATGTAAACAAGGCCCAAGAGTTAAAATAGCACAGCATGCCTTTCAGGAGAAGGGAGAGTGTCTCAACAACAGCCACCCCCACCCCCCGACCTCGGCACTCATCCAAAAACCATCAGCATTTAAATTCTCATCCTGCTTTCCAACCCCCTCCAAGGTCTGGCCCGTCTCCATCAGCTCATCTGATAATACTGGTTTAATGTTAGGGACTGATTCCTCCATTTCCCTAACAACCACGGGCTTTGTTATTTATTTGTAAATTATGTATCTTTTTTATTCTTTCATGGGAGTGGGGGTCACTGGCTCAGCCAATATTTGTTGTCCTTCCCTAAATTGCTCTTGCTCGGCCATTTCAACGACAACGAAGGAACGGCCAATATATTTCCAAGTCAGGGCAGTGAGTGACTTGGAGGGGAACCAACAGGTGGTGGGGTTCCCGGGTATCTGCTGCCCTTGTCCTTCCAGGTGGTCGAGGTCAGAGGTTTGGAAGGTTCTGTCGAAGGAGCCTTGGCAAGCTGCTACAGTGCATCTTGTAGACGGTACACATTCTGAAATATCCAGTTCAATGTTTGCCACTGAATGGCTATTGACCTACCCCTTAACCTCATTTGCCAATTCACTTTCGCCAGCTCAGCTTTCATGCGCTTATCCAAGTTTAAAACCATTGCCTCAAACCCACGCCTCTCTCCCTCAAACTGAAGGCAAAATTCAATCATATTATGGTCACCGCTACCTAGGGATCCCTTCACTGTGAGATCATCATTGATCATCTGCTCTGTAAATTCTATGGTAAATCAATGTATCCCATCTCGTTGAACAAAACCAGGTCCAGCATAGCCTTCTCTTCAGTTGGCTCCAGAAATGGTCATGGGACGTGCAGGCTGTGTCAGCATTTATTGTCCATCCCTAATTGCCCCTTGAGAGGGCAGTTAAGAGACAACTACATTGCTGTGGGTCTGGAGTCACATGTAGGTCAGACCAGGTAAGGCCGGTAGATTTCCTTTCCTAAAGGACATATAGAGAAGCAGATTACCCTGCTCATCATTCGACTTTTCATTCCAGATCTTTATCGAATTCAAATTTCAGCCATCTGCAGTGATGGGATTTGAACCTGGGACCCCAGAGCATAACTCTGGGTCATTGAACTTTTACAATCTGTCAACAGCAACAACTTTTACTGAAAAGCCAGATAAGATTGAGCGGCATTTACCTTGTAAACCTGCCCATAGGTGCCATTGCCAACAAGTTCCACCAACTCAAAAATACCAGCAGGATCCTGCAAACAGAAAAAGAAAGTGTTACAACATGTCGATGAAGGCAACTTACTTAGACAATAATCACAATAAAATAGTGGACCCCTGTTACAGGCCAGGGATTAGAGAACCCCAAAGTGTATCATGGAGTTCACCAGATCCACAACTTTTACTAGATTGTGGTATGGGGAGCACACAGCCCACTCTACAGGTGTGGTACAGCAGAAATGGAAAAGTATTTTTTAAAGCAAAACAATGTTTATTCCGTGAACTCAAGTTAACCTTTTTAAAACATACAGGGAACATCTTAGCAACCATTAATTCAAATACAACCCCCAAAGAATACAACACTAAGTAATCCTTTAAGCTTTCCTTTTAACATCCATAAGACTTAAAACACCTTTTACCCGAAGCACATCAGGTTAAAGTTATTATTGTTATTAGTTTTAAATCACCAGGATCGATTTACAGTCTTTAAATTACAGAGAGAGATTCATACACTTTCTGGCTGTGACTGCAGCTACCCAGCTCTGAAAACAAAACTAAAACACACCCTGCAGCAAACAGCCTAAAGCGAAAGTAAAAAGCTGACAGACAGCCCAGCTCCACCCACTCTCTGACATCACTGCAGTAGTAAACACTCATTTCTTAAAAGGTACTCTCACTACAGATATTTATATACACACCCATTGATTTATTGTAAATAATTTTTATTGGAATTTTTGAAAAATAAATATCAACAGAACAATAATAGCAATAACAATAATAAACCCCCCCCCCCCCCCCGGCACCCGTAACAACGCACATAACAAACCCCCCCCCACCCCCCCCAAGCCCAATAAACAACAAAATTAATTAACAATAAGCAAATTAACGTAAACAATACCCCCCTGAGACTCCCCTCCTTCCCCCCCCCCCCGTGTTGCTGCTGCTGCTGACCTAGTTCCTTATCGTTGAGCCAGAAAGTCGAGGAAAGGCTGCCACCTCCTAAAGAACCCTTGTACAGACCCCCTCAGAGCGAACATGACCCTCTCCAGCTTAATGAATCCCGCCATGTCATTGATCCAGGTCTCCACGCTCGGAGGTCTCGCATCTTTCCACTGCAGCAAGATCCTCCGCCGGGCTACTAGGGACGCAAAGGCCAAAACATCGGCCTCTTTCGCCTCCTGCACTCCCGGCTCCACCCCAACCCCAAACATCGCGAGTCCCCAGCCTGGCTTGACCCTGGATCCCACCACCCTCAACACCGTCCTCACCACCCCCTTCCAGAACTCCTCCAGTGCCGGGCATGCCCAGAACATATGGGCGTGGTTCGCTGGACTCCCCGAACACCTGACACACCTGTCTTCGCCCCCAAAGAACCTACTCATCCTAGACCCGACATGTGGGCCCGGTGCAGCACCTTAAACTGGATGAGGCTAAGCCTCGCACATGAAGAGGAGTTCACCCTCTCCAGGGCGATACACACCCATTTATAAACACCCATTTCTTAAAGGTACCAGCTGATGTCTCCGCAACTTCTCCACCCAGCTTTCTAGGAAGAGGGTGACCATTAACTGCCGCTAATTGAGTGATAGAATAGGCTACGGCGGTAGATACCATTAACCTGCTTTGGTAAAGTTTTCCACATTTTCAGCAGTTCTCATTGGCACAGCCTTATTGTAAGATTATGCCCCCGTGTTCTGGGCTCTCCTGCCATCTGTTCCGTCAAATTCTTTAACCGCTTTAAACACCTCGATTAGATCATCGGTCAGATGTGCAAACTCGAGGGAGTGTAACCAGTTTTCAGGAAAGCTCATGTCCACAACCTCTCTCCTCCGACAGACTCAAAATGCTAACTTTGTTTCTCTCCACAGACGCTAGCAGAGTCTAACGAGCAATATCCGTTTTTATTTTATGTTATATTTGTTAACGAGCAAGGGAGGGGACAGAAGAGAATGGAGGGGGCAGAACGGCTTCAGAATGTGACTATTCGTTCAACGTTGCTTTTTTAAAAACAAAAATATTTCCAGTGCCTCATTTTGCAAAAGCTTTTTCCAAGTAAAGGAGACCTTGCTTCCATTGTAAAAAAAAACTATCCGTTACGTGCTAAATCCAACTGTTGATTTGATTTAGTCTTTCAGCCGGCTCCTGATATTGCCCCCCACACCTCTGGCCTGATTGAAAAAGGGGACAGCAGCTCTCTCTCTCCTGCACACTCAGTTCCTCCTCCTCCCCCTCAGCTACAGCTAGATACGTTTCCCCCTTCAACACAGGAAGTGCTTTTTAAATTCACTCAAACGCTTTGCTGAAGAACAGAACCTCACGCTGCCCTGAACTCATTTCTACACAGACACCAGTGAACTCAGTGAGAGTCAAGGTGAAGAATGGAGATGAAGCCCTGAGATTTCGGTCTCGCACTCCCAATTACCTCTTCCCTCTTCCCACGCTTCAAAAGGGAAACAGATTTCTTGAATAAAAATTTGGCAAGAAAATCAATGTTTCCCTGCATTGACTCTGTACATGAGAGTTGGTTTTATACATAGTCAGGATCCCCCCCCCCCCCCCCCCCCCCAATCTAGGCTTCCCCCTTCCTGATCTGATAGCACTTGAAATGAAATGAAAATTCCTTATTGTCACAAGTAGGCTTCAAATGAAGTTACTGTGAAAAGCCCCGAGTCGCCACATTCCGGTGCCTGTTCGGGGAGGCTGGTACGGGAATTGAACCGTGCTGCTGGCCTGCCTTGGCCTGCTTTAAAAGCCAGCTCTTTATCCCTTTGCTTAACCAGCCAATTTTTCCCATCTTTTTTGCCCTCACCCAATGGGGTGTGGGCTATTTGACTGCACTGGTCATCACAGTCCAGCCAGGTCTTTTTCTAGCTTGCACACCTTGTCACTGGCTATTCCTGCTTCCAAATCTAGGGAACACAAATGACAACAAGGACTTGCATTTATATATCATTTATAATGTAATGAAATATCCCATAGCGTTGCCCAGGTGTGTTATCAAACAAGGTCTACTATCCAAGCAACACAAGGACATGTTAGGACAGATGGGTGGTTTGCATTGGTGGTTCAGAGGTCGATTTCCCGCCTGCCATGTGGGAGGCCCGGGTTCGATTCCCGGCCAATGCAAGGCCAGCCGGTGTTTCAAGTTAGGACAGATGGCCAGAAATTCAGTCATAGAGGTAGGTTTGCATGCCTGGCTGATTTGTGTTTCTGGGACCCTCACAGCAGTGTGCAGGAAATGAATCATTAATTCCTGGACACTCCGATTAATCCTGTCTCTTAGGAATGAATCTCACAAAAAAGAATCCCACGCCTGCTGGTTACAATCCAAGTTCAGAGTCACAGCAAAGTGTGAGTGCCCCCTCACAGCATTGTTAAAAAGCAAATGTGTCAAATCTTTACTCAGCACAGAAAGCAGCCGCTCAATCTGGCCTCGTACTTCTTCTCTCCCAGCTCTCCTCACAACTCTGGTGCGAGTTAGGACAAGGGCCACAACTCATTCACTCGGCACACCCTGTGCTCGCTGAACTACATTTGCTCCCAATCCGGAGACACCTGGATCTTAGAATTCCCAACCCTCTGCTCATAACAATCCACTCCTCCCAACCTCGGTAACCTCCTCCGGTCCTCCAACCTTCTGAGATCTGAGTTCTCCCTATTTGGCCTATTGCCGATCTCGGTTTAAAATCACTGTGATTGGCGAGCACAAATTCAGACCACAAGCCTTGGAACTGCCTCCTTAGGAACGGCACGCTGGCACAGTGGTTAGCACAGCTGCCTCACAGCACCAGATTCTGTTCCATCTTGGGGACTGTGTGTGGAGTTTGCACGTTCTCCCCGTGTCTGCGTGGGTTTCCTCCGGGTGCTCCGGTTTCCTCCCACAGTCCAAAGATGTGCAGGTTAGGTGGTGTTGCGGGGGTAGGGCAGGGATTGGCTCTGGGTGAGGCGCTCTTTCCGAGGGTCGGTGCAGATTCGATAGGCTGAATGGCCTCCTTCTGCACTGTACTGATTCTATGGAATCTAAACTTCTCCATTCCTTTAGGAAAATCACTTCAAACCGACCTCTTGGGGCAAGCTTTTCATTACCTGCCCTAATTTGTTCTAAAAGTAGCTGTGTCAAAATTCATTTGATAACCGGTGCTGTGAGGAGCCCAGAGATGTCTCAACACATTTGTCCTTATTGCAGATGGTTGTTGAATGTGAGAACTTCTCAAATGGCGCAGCACTGAAAAGCAAAAATAAATCGACAGCATGCCAAATGCCAATCGCCCCCAAAGAGCCCCTTCACCACCTTCTGAGTGAAGAAATTTCTCCCCAGCTCAGTCCTAACTAGTCTCCCCCATATCCTGGGACTGTGACCTCTTGTTCCAGATGTCGTCGTCCCCCCCCCCCCCCCCCCCCCATCCAGAGGGAAACAACATCCCTGTATCCAGTCTGTCTGGCACCGTCAGAATTTTATACGTTTCGATGAGATCCCCTCTTATTCTTCTAAATTCCGCTGAATCCAGGCCCAGTCGACTCAGGAACCAGCCAGGTGAATCTTTGCTGCACTCCCTCTGTGGTAAGTACATCCTTTCTTAGTTAAGGAGACCAAAAGAGGAGCAGGTAAGGTGGATTGGCCATGATCAATGCGTGGGACTGTAGGGTTAGGGTGGAGGGGTGCGCCTAGTTAGAGTGATCCTTCACCCAGATCATTCAATAATAGAAGCCCTGTGCTGAACACTGTGGCACTCCAGTATATAGCCACTCTCTGTTCCTTGTTCTTTAACCAATCCTGTGTCCATGCTCACATAGCATGCCCAATAACAGATGCTCGCTCTCATCTTGTACATTAACCGTTTGTGTAGCACCTTATCGAATGCCTTTTGGAAATCCAAATTCAGTGCATCAACCAGTTCCGCTTTATCCCCTCCGCTTCTTACAAAATCGATTAAATCGGTCAAACATAATTTCCCTTCCACGAAATCATGCTGACTCTGCCTAAATATCCTGCTACTATCTTCTTCATTTTTATTTATATAAATTTAGAGTACCCAATTACTTCTTTTTCCAATTAAGGGGCAATTAAGCGTGGCCAATCCACCAAACCCGCACATTTTTGGGTTGTGGGGGTGAGACCCGCGCAGGCACGGGGAGAATGTGCAAACTCCACACGGACAGTGACCCAGGGCCGGGATTCGAACCCGGATCCTCAGCGCCGCAGTCCCAGTGCGATCTACTGTCTCACATGCCGCCCTCCACTATCTTCTTCATAATTGATTCTATCATTTTCCCGAATGGTAGGTGTTACGCTAACAAGCCTGTGGTTTCTTGCTTTCCACGTCCATCCTTTCCAGAATCTGAGGAAGTTTGAAGAGGTTTGACGAATGCATTTACTGTCTCAGTTGGCACTTCCTTTACGACACAGGCACAACAGGTCGGGGCGACTCAATTTTCCATTGCATTAGTTTTCCTCATACTTTTCTTCCAGTGATAATGGTTATAATTTCCTCCCTCCCTCCCTCATGCCTCCTCCTTTTCTATTGTCTTTGGGATGCTTTGTGTCTTCTACCCTGAAGCCAGATACAAAAATACCTCATTCTTCACCATTTTCTTTTCCTTTTTATATACTAGTAGAAACTCTTACATTTCTTGATTATTTTCTCTCATTCTCTATTATTTTTTGGTCATCCTTTGTTGGTTTCTAACATTTTCCAGGGGGTCACTAGTCCTTGCAGCACTGTACTTTGCTTTCAATTTGATACCATCCTCAACTTACTTAGCCATAGATAGTGCATCGTGCATCCTTTTCATGGCTTCTTCGTTAAGGGATATGAAATATCTCCTTAAATGTCTCTGCTTCTCTGATGTCCTAACTTGTTACCTATTTATGCATTCCACTTTCACCAACTTCGACGCATCTAATTGCCTCCATTTAGGTTTAAGACACTAGGAACATCCGGTGGTAGAGATTTGCTGAGCGATCGCACAAAATGTGGCTCCCCCTTGGGAACTTCAATTTAGGCTCTCTTAACCCGAAAAATTGAGGGGGAAACCCCAACCTCACCCTAAACCAACATCCATCCAAGGAAATGCCTCAAACCAGCCACAGAGCCTGACATAGCGGGAGAGGAAGATCCAGACCTCCAGAGAGAATAGGCACACGGAGGGAATCGGAGAAGAGCATGGCTGACCAAGTGGGATCGCCGATGCCGGCCCATCTACCAACGGAGCTTCTTTCAATGGGTGTTCCAAAAACACACATACTCCATTAAGGAGGCCATAGGAATCGCTTTGACCCCCTTCAAAGAAGCGCTGGAAAGAACAGAGCAGAGACTGGAGACCCAGGAGGCGACAGTGCGGGAGCTTGAGAAAGCAGCCGCCTACCAGAGTGATTGGGTTTCTTCGCTCGGGCGGAAGTGGCAAGGCTGGTAACAACCGAGAGAGCACTCAAGGTGAAAGTGAAAGATCAGGAGAACAGGTTCCTCCACCACAACCTAAGAATTGTCAGGCTACCCAGGGGCACAGAAGGCCGAAACTCAATGGCCAACATCGCGCAGATGCTTGCAAAGCTGGTCGGAGGGGAAGTCTTTGCCAAACCTCCAGAAGTAGACTAGGCGCACAGATCACTCTGGCAAAGGCCCAAAGTGGCAGAACCACCGCGGGTGATCATAGAAAAACTCCGTAAACTCCAGGGTAAAGAGTGGGTGATGAACTGGGCGGGAGCACATGGCCCTGTAGATGGAGGGACGTCAGCATCCATCAGGACATTGGGGCCGGCCTGGGGCCAAAGTGGCTTTATTCAAAAGCAAGGTGCGGTTTGGAATGCTGCCAAGACTCTGGGTAACCTTTGACAACAAGGAACATTATTTTAACATGCCGGAGGATACAAAGGAGTTCATCCAGAAAAACAGGCTGGCAAGTCAGCAATAGAGGACAAATAACAACTATTAACCAGAATTTATCGTTTTCTGGACTAAACACTTGCACGACCTGGGGCGGGGTGAAGGTGAAGAGAGGTACACCGGAGTGACAGGGCGGGGGGGTGGGAAACAAGATGGGCAGCGGGCGCTGGTCCCAAGGGGGAGCCACCACACTGCGGAGCGTGCTAGTGCAGGTAAGTGGGGGGGGGGGGTGACTGCAGCCAGCTCCCAAAAGACAGGGGGAACCTGGCAAAGGTGGGGGCAGGGGTAGAGAAAGAGTAAAACCACAAACCCCGGGGGAATGGGAAGCAACAGGAGTACGGGGAGAGCGAAGAGGGAGCGGCAAGGGTAGAGCGGCTCGGGGCGGGCAGGATGTAGAATTCACAACAGGTCGAGCATGGAGGCCGCTGGAAGAAAATGGCAGACATCTCGGAGGTTCACAAGCTGAGGAAGCCCCAGCCTACAGGACGACATCCATGTGGTAATTAAGGATGACCACGCAGGAGGGGTGGGGCAGGAGGGAGAGAGACTAAAACCGCCCATCAGAATAGTCACCTGGAACGTCAGGGGATTCAATGGCCCGGTGAAAAGATCTGGAGTCTTCGCCCATCTAAAAAGCCCGAGGACCCACATGGACCACTCCAGGAGACGCACCTGAGGGAGAGGGATCGACTGAGGCTAAGAGAGAGAGAGAGAGAGGTAGACAGGACAGAGCTACCAAGAGTGCTTCGGTACGAGGGTGAAGGCGTGGTCCAGTACGTTTACAGCTAAGAATCCGGTACAGACCCGGGGGACGGTATGTAACGGTCAGCGGTGTCCTGGAAGGGGCACCGGTTGTTCTTGAAACCTCAACTGTGTACAGGGCCCAATGGACAAATCTAGCCCCAAATCAGGGAAAGAATCGGCGATGGCAGAGCAACTGATTGGTGGCGGTGGATTGGTGGCGCCGGGTGGGTGGCGGCTGTGGAGGTTCAACCGCCCGGGGAAGAAGAAAAAGTTCTCATTCTTCTCCCAAGTTTACAAAGTATAATCCTGTATCGACTGCTTTGTGGCGAGTAAATTGGTGCTTCCAGAGTGTAGTAGGAGAGGAATACTCCGCAATATGCAATGTCCGACCATGCCACACCAGGTGAATGGGAGGTTGGAGACAGGTCTGGCCCAGCACCCGCCATGGAGGCTGGGCACATGAGAAGGTGTTCTGCGAAAGAATTTCACAAGCCGTCGATGGGATGTATCCTGCAACCAGAGCGGGGAGTTCGCTCTCTCAATTCTGCGGGACCCCGAAAGTGATCACCCCTCAACCTCATCCCTGCACCGTGGTACCCGCTCAGTTTTCTCATCCTTCATGCGGTCCCTGCTCTCGTTCGCACAGGCTGCCAGAGCCTTGACCTTGTTGACATTTACAAGGGCTGAGGTTCCTCCACTGCTACCTTCTGGGTTCCCATACCCACGTCTCTTACAGTCACAACCAGCTCTCTCTGACCACGGAACAAATGTAAAGAACCCAACCAAAAGAGTACGACGGCCTTCTGGTACAAAATACCCAGCTCACTTTCCCCTTCCCGGACACATCACAGTGTCTGCAGCTCCATAGCTCAACAACCGAGCCAGACGTCTCCGCGCTACAAGACGCTTGCCGCAGCCGTGGTTCACTACAGCAGCACCCACATGCCACAGCTGCAACACAGCACCCGGCCGGCCCATCATCTTTATTGTGCTTTGTTGAACTAATTTGGTTTCCAGTTTAGGAATATGACTCAAACGAGCATTCATCATCACATAACGAAGTTTAACTATTATGCACAAATCGATAAGAGTGCAGGAGAATGAGAGAGTGCGGAACAGCAACCTGAATCAGAACACAAAGCTGTGACCTTACCAAGCCTCCATCCTCGGTGCACTCCCCGGCAATGGGACCTGGACAACAGGAGCTCGGAAGGGGGAAAAAAATCTGAACACGGCCTCGCGCAGCATCTCCCAGGCAGGACACGGTCACCAGAGGCTTTGGAGCTAATTTCATCAGCATTGCTAAGCCAACGACCTCTGAACTGGCTCAGCCATGTTCATTGGGTGGAGGACGGTCGTAAAAGCAAAAACATTCTGAATGGAGACTGGGTCATGACCTCCTAGGTGTCCGTACATCTGCAACACCAGCAGGGTGAGATATGGAGATGGCAAACGCTGACACTTGGGGCAGTTTGGAGACAGTTGCTGATGGCCATGACATCTGGAGCCTGACTGTTTGCTGGGGCACTGGCAAAGGGTGACCAGGGAGGTAAAGCTCAGCGAGAGGAGCGCTCGGCAAAACAGAGGTTACCGAATTGTGCACCTTCTCCGCCCACTGTCCTGCTCTGCAGTTAATGCGACAGAAACGGCCAGGGTGGCGTTCCTGATGCCTACCAGATCAAATTTATTTTATACATACGCGGGATGTGGGCATCGCTGGCAAGGCCAGCATTCAGTGCCCCATCCCAACAAGTGGAGAGTTTTCCATCACATTCTTGACTTGTTCATTGTAAATGGTGAACAGGCTTTGGGTGTGGGGTCAGGAGGAGAGTTACCCGCCGCAGGAATCCTAATCTCTGACCTGCTCTGGTCACCACAGTATTTGTCTGGCTGGTCTAGTTCACTCTCTGATCAATGGTAACCCCCAGTGTTCAACGATGGCAACAGAAACATAGAAAATAGAAGCAGGAGGAGGCCATTCGGCCCTTCAGCCATTTCTTATGATCATGGCTGATCATCCAACTCAGTAACCTGTTCCCACCTTCCCCCACATACCCTTCGCCCTAAATGCTACATCGAACTGCTTCATGAAAACATACAATGTTTTGGCCCCAACTACTTCCTGTGGTAACAATAGCAAAGGGCAACCATTCTCTGGGTGAAGAAATCTCTCCTCATTACTGTCCTAAATGGTCTCCCCGTACCCTCAGACTGTGCCCCTGGTTCTGGACACACCCACCCTCAGGAACATCCTTCCTGCAGCTACCCTGTCCAGTCCTGTTAGAATGTTATAGGCTTCTAGGAGGTCTCCCCCCATACTCTTTCACATCTTTTGTCTTCTCTGGGGACTGCCATTAACACTCTTTCCCCTTGCTTTCTGTGGTCATTAGCACCCGGTTTCCCTGGGTTTCTGTGGCTATGACTCATCTTTCATTCTCACTCCACAGTATAAATATTCCCCACTTTCTCTGTCTTTTACCTTTGACAAAGAGTCATCTGGACTCGAGACGTTAGCTCTTTTCTCTCCCTACAGATGCTGCCAGACCGGCTGAGATTTTCCAGCATTTTCTTTTTGGTTTCAGATTCCAGCATCCGCAGTGATTTGCTTTTATTCCCCGCTCATGATTCTGAACTCCAGCGAATACAATCCTAACCGATTCAATCTCCCCTCGTACGGTCACTCCCACCAGCCCAGGAATCAGTCTGGTAAACCTTCGCTTCACTCCCTCTGGAGCAAGAACATCCTTCCTCAGATAAGGAGACCGTAACTGCACACAATATTCCAGATGTGGCCTCACCAAGGCCCTGTATAATTGTAGCAAGACACCCCTGTTTCTGTACTCAAACCCTCTCGCTACGAAGGCCAAGATACCATTTGCCTTTATACCACTCGCGGCACCTGCATATTTACTTTCAGTGACTGGTGCACGAGGACACCAGATCCTGTTGCACAATCCCCTCTCCCAATTAATGGCATCACATTTCTCCAAATTATACTGCATCTGCCATTCATTTGCCCACTCACTCAACTTGTCCAAGTCACAATCTTTGCAGCCTTCTCACAGATCACCCTCCCACCCCATTGCCATTGAAAGTCAAGGGACAATGATCAGATTTCTTCTTTTTGAAGATGGTCATTGCCTGACACTGTTGTGGCACAAATGTTACTTTCCCTTGTCAACCCAAGCCTGGGTATTGTCCAGGTCTTGCTGCGCTTGCACATGCACCGTTTCAGTATCGGAGTTGTCGCTAAAGTTGCTGAAAATTGTTCGCTAGTCGTTACATCCCCACATCTGACTTATAATGTAGCAGCTGAAGATGATTGACCTCCAACCACCACAACCATCTTCCTTTGTGCCAGATATGAATCCAACCAGCGCAGCGTTTTCCCCTAATTCCCATTGACAAGGAGCTCAGGCTCCTTGATGCCACACTTAGTCGAATGCTGTCTTAATGTCAAGGGCAGACACCTCTGGCATTCAGCTCTTTTGTCCAGATTTGAAACAAGGCTATAACGAGGTCAAGAGCCGAGTGACCTGGGCAGAACCCAGACTGATCACTACATTCACCTGAGGAAGGAGCAGTGCTCCGAAAGCTAGTGTTTGAAACAAACATGTTGGACTTTAACCTGGTGCTGTAAAACTTCTTACTGTGCTCACCCCAGTCCAACACCGGCATCTCCACATCATAGCTCCCATCGGCACCGCAATCCGCCGTCTAAAAAGTGGAGAGGATCTCCAGGAAGCTCGCGCATACAGACACGGACATTAAGTTTCTACAAAGATGCAAGAAAGCAGACAAGATCCCGAAAGGGCTACAGATCACAAACTCACTCAAGTCGACCTACAACACAGACTACGCTGAGAGACTCTGCCATTGCACCTCTCTCACACTCTTCAACCACCTCATACACCAGCTCTACAGCAGTCGACGCAACCTGGAAACCAAGATAGAGGCTGTATTCTCAACTTGCACTCAGGACACAGCAGACCAGCTGCGGAACACCGCCAAACAGATCAGATAATGATACTACGCCACCTATATGCACACCAAGAACAGGAAGCTTGAGAAACTCGGCATCACCACCAGCAGCAACCAAGCCTCCCCCGGTACCACAGTAGAAAACAATACAGGGAAATCTATTGTCAACTTGTCGGGCTACACCTTTCAACCAAACGAAATCGAAGTCCTCAGCAGAGGGCTCAATTTCTGCACCACCACCAAAATGGACCCTATCAGTCTCACGGCAGACACGGAGGAATTCATCAGGCGAATGAGGCTCCGGGAGTTCTTCCACAGACCCCAAGAGGCCGACAGCGAACTAAATGAGTCAACCAATGAACCGGAACAGCAGATCAAGAGATGTGTTGTGCGGCAACCAAAGAGGAAAGAGTTGAATTGGACCCCTCCGGAAGGCCGCTGCCCTAGACTCGACATGTATGCTCAAGCCGTCAGGAGTCGCGTTAATGCCAGATTCATCAGTTGTATTCACAAGACAGCCCCGAACGTCCCCCAAGCACAACGCAACACCATCCGCGCTCTCAAGACCAACCGTAACATCGTCATCAAACCAGCAGACAAAGGAGGGGCCACCGTCATGCTGAACAGAACGGACTACTGCAAAGAAGTATACCGACAACTCAACAACCAGGAACACTACAGACAGTTACCCGCAGATCCGACCAAGGAACACATCCGCCAACTCAACAGACTGATCAAGACCTTGGATCTGGACCTTCAGAGCACCCTACGTGCTCTCATCCCACGTACTCCCTGTGGCAAGTTCTGGAGCACAAGTCTTCAGTACTATTGCCGGTATATTGTCAGGGCCCAGAGCCTTTGCAGTATCCAGTACCATCAGCTGTTTCTCGATTTTCTGTGGAGTGAATTGGATTGTTTCAAGACTGACATCTGTGAGGTCGTGGACTTCTGGAGGAGGCCAAGATATATAATCCACTCGGGACTTCTGGCTGAAGAATGGTCCAGCATCACGTTTTGCACTGATGTGCTGCGCTCCTTCATCATTGAGAATCGGGATGATATTTGTGGAACTTCCTCCTCCAGTGAGGTAAACATAGAAAACAGGAGGAGGAGGCGGAGGAGGAGCAGACCTTCGAGCCTGCTCTGCCATTCCTTATGATCAGGGCTGATCATCAGTAACCGGTTCCCATTTTCTCCCCTTATCCTTGGATCTCTTTCACCCCTAATGCAAAAACTAATTCCTTCTTGAAAACGTGCAATGTGCCTCAACTGCTTTCTGTGATAGCAAATTCCTCAGGCTCACCACTCTGTCGGTGAATAAATATCTCTTCATCTCAGTCCAAAATGGTTTACCCTGTATCCTTAACCATGACAAAGGTAAATTACTGTGGATGCTGGATCTGAAACCAAAGAGAAATGCTGGAAAGTCTCAGCAGGTCTGTGTTTCCAGTCCAGATGACCCTTCATCAAAGTTTTGACAAAGGGTCATCTTGACTTGAAACGTGAGCTCTTTTCTCCCCTACAGATGCTGCCGGGCCTGCTGAGATTTTCCAGCATTTCCTCTTCGGTTCCTTAACTGTGAGCGCTCATTCCGGACTCCCCGCCATTGGAAACATCCTTCCTGTTAGAATTTTATGGGTTCCTGAGGTTTGCCTGCCATTTGAAAAAAGACTCATTTAGTCATATTCTTTGTTTCCTGTCTGCCAAGGAGTTCTCTATCCATGTGATTGCACGACCGCCAATCACATGCTAATCTAATATGCGGGACTTTGCCCAAATAAACCGCATCCACTGGCTCCCTCTCATCAACTTTACCAGTTACATCCTCGAAGAAGTTCAGTAGATTTGTCAAACATGATTTCCCTCTTGTAAATCCATTCTGACTCGGTCTGATTCTGCCACTGTTCTCCCACGTGCTCTGCTGTTAAATCTTTCATCATGAACGCTAGTATTTTCCCCACTACCAAAGTCAGTCTCAGTTTTCTCTCTGCCTCCCTTTTTAAGTAGCGGTGCTACATTAGCAACCCTCCAATCTGTAGGAACTATTCCATCGTCTATAGAAACTTGGAAGATGACCAGTAATGCATCCACTAGGTCACTTACCATCTTGAGATACAGATTATCTGGCCATGGGGATTTATCGGCCTTCAATCTCATCAATATTCGAGGATGGCCTGTTCTCCAGTTAGTTCCTCAATATATTGGTCCAGAAAACCATCCCTTATACACTCCAGGAATTCCTTCTCGACAGTATTGTGACTCATTTGATTTTCCCAATCTATTTGTAGATTTAAAGTCACTTCATAATTACAGATATTCCTTTATCGCACAAGTCCCTAATGTCCTGTTTGCTGCCATTCTCAATATCCCCACCACAGTTTGGGGTCTATATGCAACTCCCAATAACGTTTTTTGTCCTTGGTGTTTCTCTATCCATACAGATTGTCGGAGCCAATGTCCTTCTTCACTACTTTCCTCTTTAACCAGCAATGTAACTCCACCAGCTTTTCCTTTTTGTCCATCCTTCATGCTCCGTGATTGACACGCTCACCTCAGAGTCAGACAGTTGGAGGTTCAAGCCTCACTGCCACCCAGCAAAGCAAGCTGACACTCCCAAAGAAAATAAACAGTGGCTTCACTTCAAAACTTCTGCATTGGTTGCCGCGCAATCATTCGCAAGTCTTTCGCTTTCCTTGCACCATCATCCATTCAGATTTCACTCAAACATTTCTCCAGCCTCTCCACTTGCCATGACCTCTCACATCACGAACACTTCCCAGTTCTGATGGGATTTCAGGTCGAATGACCTGAAACATTAATTCTCTCCCTCTCGAGATGCCATCTGACCATGCGCATTCTCCACATTTTCTGATTCTATTCCAGATTCCCAGCACTCCTGTGTAATACACCATATATTCTGTGTCTGGACACACCCCGAGGTTTCTCCACATCGCACAACAGCAAACTCCTCCCGCCCAACTCTTCCCTTTATTCAGAGAAAAGATCCCCAGGTCAGCTCAAGCCTTTCTGACAGCCCCCTGCCCCATCGCCTCACCCTCCCGTCTCCTCACCCTCCGCCCCATCCCCTCACCCTCCGCCCCATCCCACCCTCCGCCCCATCCCCTCACCCCCCGCCCCCTCACCCTCCGCCCCATCCCACCCTCCGCCCCCTCACCCCCGCCCCCTCACCCTCCGCCCCATCCCCTCACCCCCGCCCCATCCCCTCAGCGCTATCACTTCATCCCCATCCACTCACCCCATCCCCCCCGTATCCCCCTCAGGCCCCGTATCCCCCTCAGGCCCCGTATCCCCCTCAGGCCCCGTATCCCCCTCAGGCCCCGTATCCCCCTCAGCCGCCGTATCCCCCTCAGCCCCCGTATCCCCCTCAGCCCCCGTATCCCCCTCAGCCCCCGTATCCCCCTCAGCCCCCGTATCCCCCTCAGCCCCCGTACCCCCCTCAGCCCCCGTACCCCCCTCAGCCCCCGTACCCCCCTCAGCCCCCGTACCCCCCTCAGCCCCCGTACCCCCCTCAGCCCCCGTACCCCCCTCAGACCCCGTACCCCCCTCAGACCCCGTACCCCCCTCAGACCCCGTACCCCCCTCAGACCCCGTACCCCCCTCAGACCCCGTACCCCCCTCAGACCCCGTAACCCCCCTCAGACCCCGTAACCCCCTCAGCCCCGTAACCCCCTCAGCCCCCCGCAGCCCCCCGTATCCCCCTGCAGCCCCCCGTATCCCCCTCAGCCCCCCGTATCCCCCTCAGCCCCCCGTATCCCCCTCAGCCCCCCGTATCCCCCTCAGCCCCCCGTATCCCCCTCAGCCCCCCGTATCCCCCTCAGCCCCCCGTATCCCCCTCAGCCCCCCGTATCCCCCTCAGCCCCCCGTATCCCCCTCAGCCCCCCGTATCCCCCTCAGCCCCCCGTATCCCCCTCAGCCCCCCCGTATCCCCCTCAGCCCCCCGTATCCCCTCAGCCCCCCGTATCCCCCTCAGCCCCCGTAATCCCCTCAGCCCCCCGTATCCCCCTCATCCCCACGTATCCCCCTCAGCCCCCCGTATCCCCCTCAGCCCCCCGTATCCCCCTCAGCCCCCCGTATCCCCCTCAGCCCCCCGTATCCCCCTCAGCCCCCCGTATCCCCCGCAGCCCCCCGTATCCCCCTCATCCCCCGTATCCCCCTCAGCCCCCCGTATCCCCCTCAGCCCCCCGTCGCCCCCTCCGCCCCCCCGTATCCCCCTCAGCCCCCCTATCCCCCTCAGCCCCCCTATCCCCCTCAGCCCCCCGTATCCCCCTCAGCCCCCCATATCCCCCCCTTGCCACTTTTCAGCCGGCCGGATCACAGGAGCTCGAAGGAGGAAAAGTCCAAATGTCTCCTCGATCGTCTCGCTCGGATTGGAGCCAAATGCACAGAATTCAGGATACCAAGACCAAACTGAATTTAGATGGGGAGGGATGGATTGACATCAGGCAACTCCTGATGATCACACACTGTGCCTTCTGATGCAGGAACAGGCCATATGCTGCCATTGGATGCCAAGACCTTCAATGGAAAAAAAATTGGCTGACAATATTAGTTTGTCACCGTGACAGGATTTTGATGGAGTTGACAATGATGTGTAGTTATACAGTGCTTTAAAGCAGTTAAAATGTCCTAAGGTGCTTCGCAATGGAGGTCACTATTGAGCAGAAACTGGTCCAGCCATATAAATACTGGCGTTACGACAAAGAAAAATAAAGTCGCCATAGTCCCAGATGACCAAAGGTTGCTCTCCCCTTTGAGGGGGGAGAGCTGACTGGTGGGGATTTAACCCGAGGATCACCACACCTCAGGCAAGGGGCGAGGTTGAGAAGGAGGGGCCTTCATGAATAACCTCAGCCGGTGTGGGAATTGAACCCATGCTATTGGTCTCGCTCCACATCATGAACCAGCTGTCCAGTAAACTGAGCTAAACCGACCCCCATGCCCACCGCAAATAGCCCACCTCCTGACTCCTCAAAGCCAGTCCATCTATCTACAAGGCACAAATCAGGAGTGTGTGATAGAATACTCTCTACTTGCCTGGATGAGTGCAGCTCCAACAGAGCTGAAGAAACTGGACATTATCCAGGGCAACCGAAACGTTCGAGACCCAGAGGGATACATTTTTGTTGGGCAGGAATATTAAGGAAAATGGGACAATGGATCAAGGTAAAGATAGGTTATGATCAATTTGAAATGGTGGGATAGAATCCAGAAGCCAAGAGGAATGGTAATACTGGGTCAAAGATCTAACACGGCCTTCAGAAAGGGCGAGTTAAGACAGAATGGGCAACTTTGTGGAAACTTTATCATTTGGGAAATTGGTCATTCTGCTGAATAAGATACACCCATAGTATTTTGGGTTCAAATGGATTATAGCAGGAAGAGAAGACCATTCAGCCCCTCAAGATGGTTCCAATTCTCACTCTAATGTTGAGGTTTTGCCTGGATTCTTTCCCCACCATCTCCCCCCACACCACCACCACCACCACCGAGGAAATAATTTCTCCGTATTGACTCCTCTGTTGCTCAATTAGATTCACCACATAATAGTCGACACTCAAGGAAACCGGTCTGTGCAACCTGACAACATAATTGAACACTTCCCCAGAATCAACGATGGCACCTTGCATCACCTCCAGCTGTGCCATTGTCGCCTATTGCTCGTGTTTGCATTATGTTCCCCTCTCTTCACGACCAAGCCTAGCGCGTTGTAAGGTGTTGCAAGGGAAAGGTGTTTTATGAGCGGCTGTGGACTCAATTCAAACAACATAGAACCGTTCCTGAAAATGGGCCCATTGTCAGCAACAAGTTGGGTCCCAGCCTCTGCGCACGTATTGATTTCAATCGGATTGTTACCCGCATTGTGTGCAAACCGCTCAAATACGACTGGGTGCCTATATCCAGCAGTCACAATAAGCAAATTGGTTCTTAATTACCCTCCTCTTTCCCTTTCAACATGGTGTTAGTTATGTTGCCAAGCATGTAGGATTGTTCTGGAGGCAGCATTGAAAGCAAAAACTCAGGAGAATTTATTTCCCCCTCCCCCTACTTTTGCTTATTTGTCATCAGTAGTTGGGGTGGGGGCACAGGTTAATGATGGGCGGTGATATGATGAAACCAGAGTTGGCAACTCAAGGCATTGAACCAAACTCAGAACCGGAGACTGGTCACTCTCCAGGTCCGGCTGTGTTGAATCATAGAATCCACAGTGCAGAAGGAGGCCATACGGCCCATCGAGTCTGCACCGGCCCTTGGAAAAAGCACCCTACTTAAGCCCACACTTCCACCATATCCCTGTAACCCCAACTAACCTATTTGGACACTAAGGGCAATTAAACATGGTCAATTCACCTAACCTGTGCATCTTTGAACTTGTGGGAGGAAACCGGAGCACCCGGAAGGAAACCCACACAGACACGGGGAGAACGTGCAAACTCCCCACAGACAGCGACCCAAGTCGGGAATCGAACCTGGGACCCTGGAGCTGTGAAGCAACAGTGCTAACCACTGTGCTAACGTGTCGCCCTTATTGCAATCTGGACATCAAATCACTCTCTACACCTGGAGTCCACATCACGGTTGCCAAATGTGATTACATGTATTCCAGGGGAAATCACCATATGACTTGTCCCCAGTCTCCAGCCATTAGGCGGCCAACACACGAGGCCTTTCTGCAGCAGTTGGAGAGCAAAACGACTCATTGACTGGATGATGCACGGCCCACGTTCAAATATTTTTATATCTGGTGAAGAAAATCTGGTAAAGAGAATTATTCAAAGAGAACGATTAAAAAAACACATTTTTCAATTCCCAAATCCCCCAGGCCTACCCTGGAAGTTTGGCACTCCTGGTACAGACGGTAACATGCTCTTTAACTGTTCTGGTCCCACTCTCACATGGCACTATGCCAATGTTAGAAGTGATTTGCAATTTCCTCGAGATTTATCACATTGCCACCAGCTGGAACCAAACACTCCCAACTGATCCATCCTCCCACTATCACTCTCTCTTACCCAAGGGGATGGTTCAGGTCTGTCACATGAAGCGACTCTTGTTTTTTTAAAAATAATTTTTATTGAAAAATTTTGAATTTATACAACATCAAACCATACTAAAATACCAACAATAACAATAATGACAACAATCATGAACCTTTGCCCCTCCTCAATGAACAACCCAACATATTAACAACTTAAATTAACAATGTTAAGTTACATAACCGCAGCAAAAAAAAAATAGAAACTATAATAAGGAACAGCCCCCCTTGCCCCCCCCCCCCCCCCCCCCCCCCCCCCCCCACCCCGGTTGCTGCTGCTATTGACCAAGATACCTATCTTTGAGCCAGGAAGTCCAGAAAAGGCTGCCACCGTTTATAGAACCCTTGTACTGATCCTCTCAGGGCAAATTTGACCCTTTCCAACTTTATAAATCCCGCCATGTCATTGACCCAGGTCTCCACACTTGGGGGCCTCGCATCCTTCCACTGCAGCAAGATCCTCCGCCGGGCTACTAGGGACGCAAAGGCCAGGACACCGGCCTCTTTCGCCTCCTGCACTCCCGGCTCTACCGCAACACCAAAAATCGCGAGCCCACACCCTGGTTTGACCCTGGATCCAACCACCCTCGACACCGTCCCCGCCACCTCCTTCCAGAATTCTTCCAGTGCTGGGCAAGCCCAGAACATCTGGGCATGATTCGCTGGACTCCCCAAACATCTGGTGCACCTGTCCTCACCACCAAAGAACCTACTCATCCTAATCCCGGACATGTGGGCCCGGTGCAGCACCTTAAATTGGATGAGACTAAGCCTAGCACATGAAGAGGAAGAGTTGACTCTCTCCAAGGCATCCGCCCAAGTCCCGTCCTCTATCTGCTCCCCGAGTTCCTCCTCCCATTTAGCCTTCAGCTCCTCCACTGACGACTCCTCCACCTCCTGCATTACCTTATAGATGTCAGACACCTTCCCCTCTCCGACCCACACCCCCGAAAGCACTCTGTCCATTGCCCCCCGCGAGGGGAGCAAAGGGAATCCCTCTACCTGTCGCCTAGCAAACGCCTTTACCTGCAAGTATCTGAACATGTTCCCTTGGGGAAGGCCAAATTTATCTTCCAGTTCCCCCAGGCCCGCAAACCTCCCGCCAATAACGGGTCCCTCAATTTACTGATGCCCACCCTTTGCCACCCCCTAAATCCCCCATCCTTGTTCCCCGGGATGAACCGATGATTGCCACCCAATGGAGCCTCCATCAAGCCCCCTGTTTCCCCCCGATGCCGTCTCCACTGTCCCCAGATTCTTAGGGTCGCCGCCACCACCGGGCTCGTGGTAAACCTCTTAGGGGAGAGCAGCAACGGCGCCGTTACCATGGCACCCAGGCTCGTACCTCTACATGACACCATCTCCATTCTTTTCCACGCCGCCCCTCCCCCCTCCGTCACCCATTTACGCACCATTGACACATTGGCCGCCCAATAGTACACAAAAGGTTGGGCAGCGCCAGCCCGCCTCTATCCCTCCCGCGCTCTAGGAAAACCTTCTTCACTCTCGGAGTCCCATGTGCCCACACAAAGCTCATGATGCTGCTAGTCACTCTCCTAAAGAAGGCCCTGGGGATAAAGATGGGCAGGCACTGAAAGAGGAACAAGAACCTCGGAAGCACCGTCATTTTGACGAACTGCACCCTCCCCGCCAATGACAATGGCAGCATGTCCCACCTCTTGAACTCCTCCTCCATCTGATCTACAAGTCTGGTGAAATTATGTTTGTGAAGAGTCCCCCAGTCCCTGGCCACCTGCACCCCCAGGTACCTAAAGCTCTCCCCTGCCCTCCTAAGCGGGAGCCTACCAATTCCTTCCTCCTAGTCTCCAGGGTGTACCACAAACACCTCACTCTTGCCTAAATTTAGTTTATAACCTGAAAAGGTCCCAAACTCAGCTAGCAGCTCCATCAACCCCGGCATCCCTCCCACCGGGTCCGCCACATACAGTAACAGGTCATCGGCATACAACGACACCCTATGTTCCTCCCCACCTCGCACCAAACCTCTCCACCTCTCTGAATCCCTCAACGCCATCGCCAGAGGCTCGATTGCCAATGCAAACAACAAGGGGGACAGGGGGTAACCCTGCCTGGTCCCACGGTAAAGCCGGAAGTACTCCGACCTCCTCCCATTCGTGGCCACACACGCCATCGGGGCCTCATATAGCAGCCTCACCCATCTAATAAACCCTTCACCAAATCCAAACCTCCCCAGCACCTCCCATAGGTACCCCCACTCCACTCTATCGAAGGCCTTCTCCACATCCAGCGCCACCACTATCTCTGCCTCCCCCTCAATCACCGGCATCATGACGACATTCAACAATCTCCGCACATTCGTGTTCAGCTGCCTTCCCTTCACAAACCCTATCTGGTCCTCGTGTACAACCCCTGGCACACAGTCCTCTATCCTGGTGGCAAGGATATTTTGCCAGCAGGAGAGATATGGGCCTGTATGAACCACACTGCTGGGGGTCCTTGTCCCTCTTTAAAATTAACGAGATCAGCGCCCGCGACATCGTCGGGGGCAAAGTCCCCCCTTCCCACGCTTCATTAAGTGTCCGCACCAGCAAGGGGCCCACTAGGTCCACAAACTTTTTATAAAATTCCACCGGGAACCCATCCGGCCCTGGCGCCTTCCCTGACTGCATCTGCCCGATCCCCTTAACTAGCTCCTCCAACTCAATCGGCGCACCCAACCCCTCCACCTGCTCCTCCTGCACCTTCGGGAAAGATAGCCCGTCGAGAAAACTCTCCATTCCCCTCCTCTCCCCCGTTGGCTCCGACCGGTACAGTTCCCCGTAAAAGTCCTTGAAGACCTCATTCACCTCTACCCCCTTCCGCACCACATTCCCACTCTTGTCTCTCACTCCAGCAATTTCCCTAGCCGCATCCCGCTTGCGGGGCTGATGAGCCAGCATCCTACTCGCCTTTTCACCATGTTCGTACACTGCCCCTTGTGCCTTCCTCCACTGTGCCTCCGCCTTTCTGGTGGTCAGCAAATCAAATTTAGCCTGCAGGCTGCGCCTCTCCCCCAACAGTCCCTCATCTGGTGCCTCTACGTACCTCCTGTCCACCTCCAGCATCTTTTCCACCAGTCTATCCCTCTCACTCCTCTCCCTGTGTGCCCGGATGGATATCAGCTCCCCACGAATCACTGCCTTCAGGGCTTCCCAGACCACCCCCACCTGAACCTCCCCCGTATCATTCACCTCGAGGTACCCCTCAATACTTGCCCGGACCCTCCTACACACCTCCTCCTCCGCCAACAACCCCACATCCAACAGCCACAACGGGCGCTGGTCCCACACCTCCCCCATCTCCAACTCTATCCAATGCGGAGCGTGGTCGGAGATTGCAATGGCCGAATACTCGGCCTCCTCCACTCTCGGAATCAGTCCCCTACTCACCACGAAGAAGTCTATCCGAGAGTAGACCCTATGTACGTGGGAGAAGAAAGCGTACTCCCGTGCCCTCGGCCTCACAAACCTCCATGGATCCACCCCACCCATCTGGTCCATAAACCCTCTCAGTACCTTGGCCGCCACCGACCTCCTACCCGTCCTGGGGCTGGACCGATCCAATGAAGGATCCAACACCGTATTGAAGTCCCCCCCATGATCAGACCTCCCGCCTCTAGAGAAACTACTCTTGTTAACCTCAACCCTGGGATTTAAACAGTCACTAAACACCTGGAAACATTTGAGCTGACCAGAGAGCCAGCCTGGATCTGTACAGGGAGGATTGTGCCGCATAAACCTGGGGGTGACTAAAGTAACGGACAGGAGAGAATGTCTATGGATCTTGTTCGCATGGGCTTCCAGAAGACAATGGAGAACATTCTGCACAAACCACTGTTAGTTCAAGATGATGCAATTAAAGTCAAATGATTGACCACGATAGGAAATGGCTAAGCAGGAGTAGGGTAGGGATAATTAGCAGGTACTCTAATTGGCAGGATGCAAGGAGTGGGAGCCCACACAGCTCAGTCAGTACAGCATCAGACCTTTAACCCGAGTGCCCACGGTTCTAGTCTCTGCTCGAGGGCTGCCTGTTACAAAGTATTCCCATTCTTAGTGAAACCAAGTAAATGTGAGCCATTTACTTGGAATTCTCCTGCTCCCTGAATGGAAGCGAAGGGGCTGATTCTTCACTTTGCAAGGATCTGTGTTGGGACCTTAACTATTCACCAGGTTTATTAATGAGTTTGATGATAGTATTCAAAGCCACGTATTCAAATTTGCCAATGAGGCAACATAGGCAGCACGGTGAGCAGTGTAGACGGGAGCATCAAATTACAAAGTTAAATTGATAGATTCGATGAATCGGAAAAACAAAGACAAATCGGAGGTCACCCAATTTCGACCGAAAAAGGATAGAAGAGCGCACTTTGCAAATGGTGAATAGCAAGAAAAATAAGTTGTCCAAAGAGACTTGGAGGGTCCTGGTAAATAGATCATAAAAGAAGCAATGATTATGCAAAGAAAATAAATGCCGATGAATGGGATGCTGGCCTGTACAAGCCGTAGATTAGAAAACAAGAGGTAGATGTCATGCTTCAGTTACCCGGGTTTAGACCACACCTGGGATAGCGGGAACAGGTCTGGACACCATACCATCCAACAGGAAATATTGGCCTTTGGAGGAGGCGCAGCATGGATTTACATGATACTTGCACACCTTGAAACTAGGGTTGTGCCCCCTGGAATCATGATGGGTAATTGGACCAAAGATTAAGATGTCAAGCGGAACAGATAACGGTTGGAATGTCTAAAACTAGCACTTTCTTCAATATTGGCAAAGTCCGGTGCCGGGCGGGACGAGTGGTGTTAAGCCTGCCGATGGCAACGGTGCCATTTTACACCATATAGTGTGGGACTTCGTTTAAAAAAAAGCCGTGTTTTTTATGCCATATCGTTAGCGGACAGCCTCTGATTCACCCACCCCACCAATCACCTCAGCGCATTGATGTTCTGGGCACCATATTAGGCCAGCTCTGCACACAGCGAGTACACAAAATACACCTAGAAGGGAACGTTCTTCACCCAAGCGTATCCCCTGGCACCCCCACTGAACACTGCCCTTCTCCCCATTGAAAACGTTGAGCCATATCCGAGCTCCCTCCGGAGTAATGCCCACCAGGTGAATGCCTTCCGAGACCAGTCCCGCGTTCTGACATCACGGCAACGTGAATGCATTATCTGTGGCAGGGGTCTGATTCTGCTGCAAAAGGCCCGACAATGATATACTGATTTATTACAATAAAGTTCCCAATGTTGGATGATAGGAAACATGGCCCGTCATTGTGCAGCACAGTAGCACAAATGGCTAGCACTGTTGCTTCACAGCGCCTGGGTTCCAGGTTCGATTCCTGGCTTGGGTCACTGTCAGTGCGGAATCTGCACGTTCTCCCCGTGTCTGCGGGGGTTTCCTCCGGGCGCTCTAGTTTCCTCCCACAGTCCAAAGACGTGCAGGTTAGGTGGATTGGCCATGCTAAATTGCCCTTAGTGACCAAAAAGTTTAGTTGGGGTTATTGGGATGGGGTGGAAGTGAGGGTTTAAGTGGGTCGGTGTTCTATGTTCTCTGACGGGGGAGAGGGGAGAGCAGCTGCTTCTTGCATTTACATCGGCGTGAATGTGACTTTGATCTTCGCGCACATTCTCCGCTCTCGCTGCCGAACCCACCTGATTGGGAGTGGAAAGTTCCAGCCTAGAAAAAGAGTCTAAAAACTTCAAACCCCAGATCTTTCAGGAATTTAATTAAGAAAAAAACCTTTTGCAAGCAAAGGGTGACAGCTGTTTGGAACGCTTCACTCACAATCGATCCTCGATCAGCTGAAGTTTCAAATCTGGGATTAACTTTAAAATTCACATCCACGTTTTCAAACCTCTTCATGGCCTCACCTCCTTCCCCATCTCGGAAATCTCTTCCAGCCCCAAAACCCTACGCAATATCGCCATTCCTCTGGTTTCTTGCGCATTCGCAATCCTATTGCTCCACCACTGGTGGAGCTGTCATCAGTTCCCTCGGCCCCAAGTTCTGGGATTTCCTCACTGCATCGCACTTTCCTCCATTTATCACCTCTTTTACCTCTCTGACCAAGCTTTTGGTCATCTAACCTAAATATCTCCTTATGGAGCTCAGTGTCAGACTTTGTCTTGTAACGCTCCTGTGCGGCACCTTGGGATGTTTCATTACATTGAACGTGCTATACAAATGCACGTTGTTGATGCAAAGTTTTTGTTAGTCAGAGGTATGAAGTGATATAGGGCAAACGTGGATAGGCGCAGCTCTGTCTGAGATTAGTTTGCCCTCAGTGAATGGTGGAACTGGCTTTGAGAGGCTCCTTGACCTCTTCCTGTGCCTATTTTCTCAAAGAACACAAGAACTAGGATCAGGAGCAGGCCACTCTTACCAACTTTTACAGATGCACCATTGAAAGCATCCTATCTGGCTGAATCACAGCCTGGTATGGCAACTGCTCGGCCAAAGACCGCAAGAAACTTCAGAGAGTCGTGAACACCGCCCAGTCCATCACACGAACCTGCCTCCCATCCATTGACTCCATTTACACCTCCCGCTGCCTGGGGAAAGCGGGCAGCATAATCAAAGCCCCCTCCCACCTGGCTTACTCACTCTTCCAACTTCTTCTATCGGGCAGGAGTTACAAAAGTCTGAGAACACGTACGAACAGACTCAAAAACAGCTTCTTCCCCGCTGTTACCAGACTCCTGAATGAGCCTCCTGTGGACTGAACTGATCTCTTCACACATCTTCTCTACTGTGTATGCTTCACCCGATGCCTATATATTTATATTGTTTGTTTATTTATTTATGTGCTATGTTTTTCATGTATGGAACGATCCATCTGGACTGTACGCAGAACAATATCTTTCACAGTACCTCAGTACATTTGACAAGAAATCAAATCCAAAATGCTGAGATGTTTCCATTGTGGAGGAGGGGGGCACAAAACTAGAACTTAGAACATTCAGGGGCCATAAACATGAGACAGTCATGAACAAATTCAGCAGGTAGTTCATAAGAACATCTCTTTGAATTAGAGCAATGAGAAAGCAAATGTCACTACAGCATAGAGGAGGTATATTGAAGAGTATAGATACACGTAAGGGGAAAGCTCGATAGACACAGGAAAGAGAAAAGAATAGAAGGCTATGGTCACAGGGTGAGAGAAGAAGGTTGGAAGAGGCTGATGTGGATCTTGGAGGAGTTGGGTCAAACAGTTGGACCATGTATCTCTGACATCCCCCCTCCTATTTCTCATCTGCACAATGCCCTCAGCAACATGGGCCCACATCTTCCTGGTTCCCCGGTGTATCATTTAAGGGGGTACTCAATGATGCGTTGGGGAATCCCTCAAGGAAGTTCACTCGGCCATTATCCAGAAGTGTGAACTTGCTTTGGACAATTGCACTGGGCTGGAAACCATCCAACAGAAGCGATGTAAATCACTAACTTGGCTGGTTCTACCAATTTTACCCCGATAGTTACACTGAAAGAATTAGAGGATAAAAATCATTTCTAACTACCAAGACCAATCGGACTCGAAACGATGAGTCTTCGGACTCGAAACGTTAGCTCTCTTCTCTCCCTACAGATGCTGCCAGACTTGCTGAGATTTTCCAGCATTTTCCCTTTCGTTTCAGATTCCAGCGTCCGCAGTAATTTGCTTTTATTTTTTTACCAAGACCAATGCTCCCATGGGACACCCTCCCACGGGACACCCTCCCACGGGACACACACACACAATTCCTTACCGGAGCCCCCTCCACCATCCGGCCTGACGCTCCCCCTTCCAGACCTACCTATGCCCTCCACCCCCCCCCCCCCCCCCTCCCCCAGGACCAATGGGCGGGACAGGGGCTTCGGAATTTCTACAAGGGCAAATCCATTGAAAGTGACAATCTGCCGGAGATGGCCACGTTGGAAGTCATCCGAGAACACAAGTAATAGTCTCCACATTTACACCGAGAACACCCATCTTGACCTCACCACTTCTGTCTCCGCTTTCTCAAACCGGATTGCTTGTCCAGCATCCAGAAGCGAACGAGCCGGAATTTCCTCCAACTAAATATTGGGAAGATTTTTGCCAATGTTTTTAGTCTGTGGCAAAAATCCCTTCTCCCTCACAACTGAATTCATGGCCCTCCCTGTCCCGGGCTACTGGAAACCTTGTTGTCATCCCTGATTCCAGGACCACCTTCCAATCGCCTGGCAACATCGCACCCCCATCCAAAACACAGCTGTTCAAATCTTAACTTACATCAAATCCTGTTCACCGTTACCACTGTGCTCGCTGACCTACATGGGTTAAGAAAAACCTTGATTTTTAAATTCTCGTCCTGGTTTACAAATCACGCCAAGTCCTCCTCGTTTTATTTCAGTTCTAATCTGCTGCAGCTCCGCAACCCTCCTGGGTGGGGGGGGGGCACTCTGCACTTTTCCAATTCTGACCCCATGCAACCCCAACATTAGCCACTCCACCTCTGGTAGCCGTGCTTTCAGTTGCCAAAGTCTTTAGCTTCTGAATTCCTTTCCAAAAACTCTCCGACTCTCTACCAATCTCTCCTCCTGTAAGTCAGTCCACTTAAACAGAGTTTATCTGCCCTTTTTACCCGGCTCAGCCTCCCATTTTGCCGATCCCACTCCTGTGAAGTTCCTTGGATGCTTTACTGTGATAAAGAATGCTGTACTCGTGCATGGTTTGTTTGTCCCTGCCCACACCTGGTGATGCTGAAGCTAATATTCCCAACCCTGCCATCACATCAAGGGACCTGCCCCCAGATAATGAGGCTCCGAATCGCAACCTGGTCTTAAAAACTGGAATTCTGCTATAAGTTTGAAAATGTAAAGCCAATATCTGCAAAACCGACCACAAAGCTCCTGAATTGTCCTGAAACCCACTAACATCAATTACAAAAAGGAAATCTGCCAACCTTAACTGACCTGGCCTAGAACTGACTCCCCCAGGTCCACGACAAGTCTCCTGGCCCAGATGGAATGCATCCCAGAGTGCTAAAAGAGATGGCTAGGGAAATTGCAGATGCACTAGTGATGATTTACCAAAATTCGCTAGACTCTGGGGTGGTCCCGGTGGATTGGAAATTAGCAAACGTGACACCACTGTTTAAAAAAGGAGGTAGGCAGAGAGCAGGTAATTATAGGCCAGTTAGCTTAACTTCGGTAGTAGGGAAGATGCTGGAATCTATCATCAAGGAAGAAATAGCGAGGCATCGGGATAGAAATTGTCCCATTGGGCAGACGCAGCATGGGTTCATAAAGGGCAGGTCGTGCCTAACTAATTTAGTGGAATTTTTTGATGACATTACCAGTGCAGTAGATAACGGGGAGCCAATGGATGTGGTATATCTGGATTTCCAGAAAGCCTTTGACAAGGTGCCACACAAAAGGTTGCTGCAAAAGATAAAGATGCATGGCATTAAGGGTAAAGTAGTAGCATGGATAGAGGATTGGTTAATTAATAGAAAACAAAGAGTGGGGATTAATGGGTGTTTCTCTGGTTGGCAATCAGTAGCTAGTGGTGTCCCTCAGGGATCCGTGTTGGGCCCACAATTGTTCACAATTTACATAGATGATTTGGAGTTCACCACCACCTTCTGATGGGCAACTAGGGATGGGCAGTAAATGCTGGTTTAGCCAGGGCAACCACATCCCATGAAGGAGTAAAGAAAGCCACAGGAACATCAATGAACTCTGGCACAAATGGGTCACTTACGGAAACTAATTAGCTCGTCACCGCAGAAAAAAAAGTGTCAACGAAATTTACACTCCTTAGTGTGAGTTAATGGATCAGGACATGATGAAGCAACAGGTTCCCCGTGACAAAAGGGAAGCCACAACTCATGCACATGTCTCATGTAATAAATGAGTCAGTGTCTGCTCCACACAATGCACCTCAATAACAAAACAGAAAGTTAGTCCACTGACTCAATACCATACGGTGGCTTTCTGTTATTGTACCTACTGACGTCACCATTATTCAAGTTTGGGCACAGCACAAATAGACCAAAATTGCTTTACCGGGTTCGAAAACATGGGTCAATATTTGTCCTTCACCCAACGTCACTGAAACAGATTCACTGATTACCGCTTTTCGTTGTGGGATCTTACTGTGCACAATTAGGTTGTTACATTTCCTGCATGACAACAGTAACTACACTTCAAAAATACTGAATTGACTGTAAAAAGCTTTGGAGCGTCCCACGGTCATGAAAGGTGCTAGAGCAATGCAATGTGTTTCTTTTGACATCCTCACGTATTCACGGCAATCAGGTGTGAGATGATTGATACTTTCTCTTCCACCCACCAGCCCATTACTGCAGCACGGGCGATGGACTGAACCTTTAGCTCAGCGTATCATTCCCACCTTGGAGTCAGGGGGCCCTCAGACGTGAAGACCATACCTCTGACACAGAATTTCAGGTTGAAATCAAATGGTTGTGGGTGACCCTCACCCGTCCCCTCCTTGTGTGGATTGAGAGAGCTCAGTAAATCCTCCCATTGCAGAGCACTAACAGGCCCCCACCATCCGCTGCAAGTAAAGTGGTCAGCACCATGGAAAGAACGGAATGTGAGCCCTCCCACTGTCCTGCCAGAGTCCAACTGTGATGACACCTAGAATACTGGGGTGAGACCAACTCATAAAACATCGGCTGCAAAAAGAGACAGGGGGAGTGCACTATTCGGCCCATCGAATCTATTCCACCAGCCAGGCCAACCATGGCTGAATGTGGGACTTCAATTCCAACCACTCGCTCCTCATATTCCTCAATTGCGCAAGAACAAAAATCTGCTTATCTCAGCTTTAAATGTTCATTTTTACAGGAGGTGGGCTTTATTGGATAGGCCAGCATTTGTGTCCCATTGTATTCAATGGTGGAGCACCCTCTGGGATAGAGGAATCGCAGAGTAAGGACATTTCTCTCATCACTCAGTCCTCAAATCGCCTGACCCCCCCCCCCCCCCCCCCCCCCCCCGCGCCCATTAATCCTGAGGCTGGGCTGGTTAGAAATCAAACCAGGGTCCCTGGTCTCCGTGTCACGTTAGGCTGTTGTGTTAATTTGGGAGGTGGGGGCAGAAACAATTTGGCAACTTGTCTTTCTCTCTCCTTCCCTCACAGAAAATCTCACTGATGCGCAAGGTAGGACAGGCAGAGACTTGCTCCTAGATTCTGCTGCCACTCCATAACACGGAGACCAGATTTAGATTCCCACTCCACCCACACATTCGAGACAAATTTGAACAGAGTACAGCAACTCCAACCATGGAGGGCTTTGGCCATTTAATCTTCACATTCCAAGGCACAGAGCCAATCTCAGATACAGTATCAAATAGCATTCCATGACATGAATTCATTCTCCCAAACAACTTAGATATGCCGACAAGCCTTAGGAAAAGCGATGGAATGGGATAGTTCCCATCGGAATCAGTTACACTCCTCCATTCCATCCAACAAGCCCTTTTTCACATGCAGACCACAGGGCCAATCACACATCAGCCCCAACGGGCATCTCAATCCAAGCAGGCTGTTGGCATTTACTCTCCACGAGGAGCAAACAATTCCAATCGCATTTACCCAGTCTCTCGCTGCACCCCTTCAAAACCATTTCCTCCACCCAAATATTTGGAATGCCTGAACCTCTAACCCTTGGCATACTGGCCCTGGGGAACGACGGGCAACTTTGTGCATTTGTGTAGCACCTTTCATGTGGTTAAGCATCCCAAGACGCTGTTCACACACCTGATTATCAAACAACATTCGACGCTGAGCCACATTAGGCCAGGTGGCCAAAAGCTTGGTCAGGTGTAAAAAAATACCGTAATATTTTTTAGGGTGCGAGGCAGGGAGAAGGTAAAAGGACTTGGCAGCCTAATGGTGGAGTGTTTAAAATGCACAGGAGGCAGGAATTGGAGGAGCACAGATCTCAGAGAGTTGGAGGAGGTTACAGGAATAAGGAGAGGAGAGACCATGGAAGGATTTGGAAACAAAGACTGGAATTTTTTTTGGGCGGTGGGGGGGCATAGAATGACAAACAGCAGGTTCGCTAAAACCCTTCACAAATTTCTGCTGTCAGTTTGCCAAACAGGCATTGAAAGAAGTAGTGCTTTGTGAGTTAACCAGTGTCTCAACATTCTTGTGTATGGGATTTCTGCCTCTGCAAGAAAAGACTTGCCATATGAAGCATCTGGGGAGAGGGGCACTGAATCCGAATCCCTCCTTCTCCCCTGCCCCCACTAACATGCACATTGACACGATGGTCTGTTCAAAAATACCACAAGAGCAGAACTGTGCAGACATGCCAGCAAATCAAGAGATAATTAGCAGAATAGCTCTTTCACAGGCTCATGACAAAAGCCCTATATTAAACTCAGAAGTGACTCCACACAAGATTTTCTTTTTTAAGATATTCATCCACACTAAACAAAGGCAGTCTCACCATTGGATACACTCCACAACAGGCACACAGCAGTGCTGGTCAACACCCCTTCCCCACCATCACACATCCCACCCAACCCCAGCACTCTGTCCAACTCTCTCCACCGATACCCCCCCCCCCCCACCATCCCATCACTTCATAGCCTGTCAACCACCTTCCCCCCCCCCCCCCCCCCCTATTCTTTCCTCCTGAATTGTGCCCTCGACACACCCATGCAGGATCATACACAGTAATCAGCACAGCTTAATGAGAGAGGTCACAGCAGGTTATTTGAAATGACCATTTCTCCCTGGCAGCTCTCCAACAACGAAATGCTCCAAATTATAGCAGCCTCGGATTAACCGAAGGAGTGATTTTCACCTGAATGATTCATTGCCTTCAAAAGCATTGCATTAATGTGTCTCACTAATAACAGGTCTGATAACATTCACCAACAAAGCATCCTGGGCTCCTGAACCGGAGGGATGGGCCTCTCATCTGGAGGTTTTTCTGGAAAAAAAAACAGGTCCTGTAGAACATCTTCACCTCCATAAATGTGTTTTGTTGGGGCGGAATTAAACAGCACAATATTCCTGGGCCAGTTTCTCTACCCTCCCCCTTTTACCCAGTGGTATTTTTCTGCACTGTCCAAGCTGCCCCCCCCCCCCCCCCCCCATCTCTCTCTAACCATCCATCTCAAATTCAGGCGATTCTTTACAAAAGCAGCAATTCATTTCTAGAGGGGGGGGGGGGGGGGATTTTAAAACGCAACCTCTTCTGCAAATGATGGAATGAAACATTGTACAGATTTAGGAAGGGGGCACACACACACACACATAGAGGAAAGGCCAGAAAAATGCCTCCAATTGAAAACAATTCACATTGCACTGCGGGTATGGGGAGGAAAGTCAATCAATGAATGAAATAAGCTTAATTTCTACCCTACTTCATTGTGAGATGGGTATCGTGTGAGCTTGTCAGAATGGGCCAAAGACATAACAGGCAACTTGGGTTTTTAAAATAAAAAAAAGTGGTATTTCCCCTTCCTTGCCAATTGTGGAATACGATACAATATTTGCAGTTGTAACATTTGCACACATCCCTGTTACATGTAGCTGCTACATTGGTGAGTTTTATATTGTGACAGCACTACAGAGGGAGGAGGGGGGAAACAATGTGTCTTCGGGAATAAAGGAATGTCTGGAGCAGTACAAGGAATGCTCTGCTCCAGGTTACTCACCCTCAGAGCCGAGAGGTCGATTTCATCCAAGCTTCTAGCCGGAGAGTCGCTCGCCATGTTAATTTCACCCAGAAAACTGACACAGCCGGAGCCCTGTCCTCTTCCCTCTCCCCGAGTCTCTCTCTCTCTCTTCACTGCTGGGCTTCTAGCAATTTAAACCATATCCTTCCGCTCAATGACAAACAATCAATCGGACAGGTCCTTTATACTGAAACAAAGAAACAAGGTGGGGGGGGGGGGAGTATTTCAATTTGTTCTCATTTCTGCACAGAGAGACAGGGAGTTAAAAATATTAACAATACTGTCGTCTTATTCTGTGATCTGTCCGTTTCAGAACAACTGCTCTCTCTCTCTCTCTCTACAAAGCGCCCACACAATATAAAGCACACACACACACACACAGAACAGGCTCTGCAGAACATGCCAATCTCAGTATCCGGGGAGGAGACACACGCGTGCCCTTCCCGGAGAAAGACAAAAATCTGTCTCGTCTTAAAGCAACTCCAACCAGTTTTGGACAGCGGATGCCCAAACGCACAAAGCATCTCAACTCCCCCTCGCCTTAAATCCCTGGCTGTAACGCGTCCCCCCTCCCATCACCTTGCAAGCTCAGGTCAGAGGCAGAGGCTTATTACATGCTGAGTGAGGGGAGGATGCATCCATCAGGCCCACGGTCCAGTCAGTCCACAGAATGAGGGCTTTGGAAACAGATCACCTGTTGGACCATTTCCAGAGGTGACCACATTGCTGTGGGTCCACAACTGTGCTCACGTTGGTCAGACCAGGTAAGGGCGGCAGATTTCCTTCACGAAAGGACACTGGTGAAGCAGGTTACAACAATCAACAATACTTCCCCAGTCACCATTACTGCCATCAGCTTTCAATTCCAGATTTATCAATTCATTGAATTAAATTCCACCTGCTTCCCTGGTGGAATTTGAACTCACGTTCTCACAGCTCGCACCAGGAGCTCCTCTCCCAGCCACACCCCATCCTGCTTTGGAAATATATCACCTTTCTTTCACCATCGCTCCAACAACACTCATGAAGCTCGACACCATGCAGGATAAAGCTGCCGCTTGATTGCTCCCCCCTTCCACAAACATTCACTCCCTCCACCACCGACAAACAGCCGTGTGTACCATCCACAAGATGCACTGCAGGAACTCATCAAGGTTTCTGAGACAACTCCTTCCAAACCGTGACCACTACCATCTAGAAGGATAAGGACAGCAGATACCTGGGAACCCCACCACCTGGAGGTTCCCCTCCAAGTCACTCACCACCCTGACTTGGAAATATATCGGCCGTTCCTAACCAGCGACATGCACATCATGCGAACATGTCGAGGTGTGCCAGAAGA
>NC_052158.1:156744690-156841674 GCF_902713615.1 Scyliorhinus canicula | reverse complement strand
CCCCCCCCCACCGACAATCATCATTGCCATTCTTCCTCCTGCTCAGTCCTCCGCCCCAGCCCGGCAGCAGCCCCCCTCCCACCCACCACCACACAGAAACTAACCTCGCCCCAATACAGGGCCTGCACTTGGCATTGCCCCCTGGTACAGGCTGGCACTGTGACAACCCTGGCAGCGCCACATGCTGGGGGAAATGCCAGGGAACCACACAAGCATGTCCCTCTCCACCCATGAAGCTGGACATCTGTGTCACCAGAGGAATCCCCTCCACTGTGTCTCGTTTGACCAAACCTGTTGCAAACTTTGCCAATGTGACGTCACACTGGTGAGGTATGAATATTTAGTGAGGGAGGATTATGCGGCTAATTATATTTAAATTCATTAAAATCTATTTGAATTAGGTCACCGCCCTTTGTGCGTGGTCCTTGTGACATCGCCAGCGAAGGGCGGGGAAAATCAGGAAACGCATTATCTCCGGAGAGAATCGCGTTTTCTGATTCTCTCTGGATTTCGCGCCCACATAGCTGAGTGCAGGAACAAAATTGCCCCAATTTTGAAGGAAAGGGTGCTGATTGGCAGCAGGTCAAACCCAGTGTATTCTCCGTAGCAATGTCTCAAATAATCAGGGTTAACCTTTCAACCAATCAGCACCCTTTTCACGTGTAGCATAAATTGTTGTTCCCTTTGGAATTTGGTAATCTTGTGATTGTCCTGATGCGTGCAAAATGAAAAGCTTCAACAGCATGTTTATTTTTTCAGCATGAATCACACAATTCACATTGCAATCCTTCCTCGTGATCAGAAGCAACAACATAGAGGGGCAGGGAAAGCAGACATCAACGGGGCAAGGCAATAAATACATCAGCGGGATGTGTAAGGCCTTTCATTTATAAATAACCTTTCATAACTTCAAAGCAGTTAGTTGATCAAGTACTCTTTTAAGTGTAGTCTCATGCTAATGTAGGAAATGGGGCGGCATAGCAGCACAGTGGTTAGCACTGTTAGTTCACAGCGCCAGGGTCCCAGGTTCGATTCCCGGCTTGGGTCTGTGCGGAGTCTGCACGTTCTCCCCGTGTCTGCACGGGTTTCCTCCGGGTGCTCCGGTTTCCTCCCACAAGTCCCGAAAGACGTGCTTTTGGGTGAATTGGACATTCTGAATTCTCACTCTGTGTACCTGAACAGGCGCCGGAATGTGGTGACTAGGGGCTTTTCACAGTAATTTCATTGCAGTGTTAATGTCAGCCTACTTGTGACAATAAAGATTATGATAATACAACAGGCAATTTGTGTATAACAGGCTCCCAAAAAACAACAATGTGAACATAACAAAATAATCTATTTCGTAATTAGAGAAAAACAGAAAATGCTGGATCAACTCAGCTGGTCTGGCAGTGACTGTGGAGAGGAATTCTTTCCAAGTCCATCTGACTCTTCTGAATTGGATTGGATTGGATTTGTTTATTGTCACGTGTACCGAGGTACAGTGAAAAGTATTTTTCAGCAAGCAGCTCAACAGATCATTCAGTACATGGGAATAAAAGGGAATTAAACAAAATTCAAGAAAATACATAATAGGGCAACACAAGATGTACAATGTAACTACATAAGCATTGGCATCGGATGAAGCATCCAGGGTGTAGTGTTAATGAGGACAGTCAATAAGAGGGTCATTTAGGAGTCTGGTGACAGTGGGGAAGAAGTTGTTTTTCAGTCTGTTCGTGCGTGTTCTCAGACTTCTGTATCTCCTGCCCGATGGGAGGTTGGGGGGTGGGTGGGTGGGGGTGTGGGGGTGTGGGGTGGAGGAAGTTGGAAAAGTGAGTAAGCCGGGTGGGAGGGATCCTTGATTATGCTGCCCGCTTTCCCCAGGCAGCGGGAGGTGTAGATGGAGTCCATGGATGGGAGGCAGGTTCGTGTGATGGACTGGGCGGTATTCTACAGAACTGTAGAGAGGTAGAAATGTGATGAATTATGTACAGTAAGATGTCTTACAACACCAGGTTAAAGTCCAACAGGTTTGTTTCGAACCACTAGCTTTCGGAGCACTGATCCTTCCTCACGTGTATGAGGCTCCGAAAGTTAGTGATTCGAAACAAACCTGTTGGACTGTAACCTGGTGTTGTAAGACTTCTTACTGAGCTCACCCCAGTCCAACGCTGGCATCTCCACACAATAACACAGGGGAAGCGGCCATGTGAGGCAGGGGTGGGGTTGTTTTGGGACACGCCAGAGGAATTAAATACTGAAAACAAAAGGGCAGATCAAGTTGGAGGAGAAAGTTCGTAGTCTAAAATTGTTTAGAATCATAGAATTTGCAGAAAGAGGCCATTCAGCCCATCGAGTCTGCACCGACTCTTGGAAAGAGCACCCTACCCAAGGTCAACACCTCCACCCTATCCCCATAACCCAGTAACCCCACCCAACACTAAGGACAATTTTGGACTCTAAGGGCAATTTAGCCTGGCCAATCCATCTAACCTGCGCATCTTTGGACTGTGGGAGGAAACCGGAGCACCCGGAAGAAACCCACGCACACACGGGGAGGATGTGCAGACTCCACACAGACAGTGACCCAAGCCGGATTCGAACCTGGAACCCTGGAGCTGTGAAGCGATTGTGCTATCCACAAAGCTACCGTGCTGCCTGTTTACCTCAATGTTTTGTCCAGAAGGCTACATATGGACTCGAAACATTAACCCTGATTCTCTCTCCGCAGACGCTGCCAGACGTGCTGAGTTTATTCAGCATGTTCTGTTTATTTATCAGATGTCCAGCGTGCTTTTATGTATTAATGATGTTGGGTTGACGGATAATTTCTGGCCCTTGACGAGGAAATCCTCCGACTGAGGCCGGATCTCCCCCCCCACCCCACCCCTCCCCCCCACCAAATCCCCCCCCACCCCCCCCACCCCACCCCTCCCCCAACAAATCCCCCCCACACCCCCCACCCCACCCCTCCCCCCCACACCCCACCCCACTCCCCCACCCGACCCCCACGCCCACCCCCCACCCCCCCACCCCCCCCGCCCACCCCCCCAACCCCAACGCCCCCCACCCCACCCCTCCCCCCCACCAAATCCCCCCACCCCCCCCCACCCCACCCCTCCCCCCCACCAAATCCCCCCACCCCCCCCCCCCACCCCACCCCTCCCCCCCACCAAATCCCCCCACCCCCCCCCACCCCACCCCTCCCCCCCACCAAATCCCCCCCACCCCCCCAACCCCACCCCACACCCAACCCCCCCCACCCACCCCCTACACCCCCACCCACCCCCAACCCCCCAACCCCCCACCCCACCCCACCACCCCCAACCCCCCCCCCCCCCCACCCCCCACACCCCCCGCCCGCCCCACCCACCCCCACCCACCCCCACCCCCAGCCCCCCAACCCCACCCCCCACCCAACCCCCCCCCGCCCACCCCCTACCCCCCACCCACCCCCTGCCCCCATCCCCCTACCCCTCCCATCCCCCCACCCCACCCCACCCCCCCACCCACCCCACACCCACCCCCTACCCTCCCATCCCCCCCACACCCACCCCCCACCCTCCCATCCCCCCCACACCCACCCCCCACCCTCCCATCCCCCCACACCCACCCCCCACCCTCCCACCCCCCCCCCCACCCTCCCATCCCCCCCCCCACCCTCCCATCCCACCCCCCCCCCCACTCAGGCGGCACTCAGGCAGCACTCAGGGGGCACTCAGGGGGCACTCCCCCGTGGAGTAAGCGCCTCCTTAACGAAAGCAACTTCAAAGGTTTTGCCAGCAATCCCATTCTGACTCAGGGCCAGAAAGCCCCTCAAATCACAGAAAGGCACCTTTGATATATGAGGAACTCACCACAGTCGGAGCTGTCTCACTTTCTCGTACATTGTGTTCACAGAACAGCCTTTGCAAGATTATGGAAGAAATGCAATTATCAGAAGCAAAGTTCAATCGAGGTCCTGTCTGTCAAAGTGGAAAATCCAGTTTAACTAGTTTTTAAACTGGCCTTTAAACCTTCTGACAAGAGTTGAGTACGCGTTAAGAAGCCCTCATTAGCAACCCCCAGACAATGAGGTCACCAAGTGATGAGAGACAATTGAACCCTTGGAGACCAGGTATCAGTCTCATGAATCTACATTGCACTCCCTCTGAGTCCAGTCTCCCCTTCCTAGTGTGTGGTGCCCAGAGCTGCTCCCGGTAATTCCAGGTGTGGTCAAAGGGGGCATTGTATCGCTGACGTTATGGCTGCTAACTCTGTATTCTATTCCTGACCATTGGAGACCCAAGATGTACATCAGACTGCCGCAGGCTTCTAGATGTACTGACCTCCATTTGAACAGCCTGGGAAATATGAACCTCCGGAAGACAATTCACCAACATCCCGGGACCCTTTGCGAATGTCTCCAGCTCGGAGCCAGAGGCTGGAATTGTCCACTCATCGGGATTGGGTACTCTAAATTTTTTTTCAAACCTGTCTCTACCACACTCTCAGATAGTACATTCCAGATCCTAACCACTCGCCGTGTGAATCTGCCTCCACCACACTCTCAGACAGTACATTCCAGATCCTAACCACTCGCTGTGTGAATCTGCCTCTACCACACTCACAGACAGTACATTCCAGATCCTAACCACTCGCTGTGTGAATCTGTCTCCACCACACTCACAGACAGTACATTCCAGATCCTAACCACTCGCGGTGTGAATCTGCCTCCACCACACTCACAGACAGTACATTCCAGATCCTAATCACTCGCCGTGTGAATCTGTCTCCACCACACTCACAGACAGTACATTCCAGATCCTAACCACTCGCTGTGTGAATCTGCCTCCACCACACTCACAGACAGTACATTCCAGATCCTAACCACTCACTGTGTGAATCTGTCTCCACCACACTCACACAGTACATTCCAGATCCTAACCACTCGCGGTGTGAATCTGCCTCCACCACACTCACAGACAGTACATTCCAGATCCTAATCACTCGCCGTGTGAATCTGTCTCCACCACACTCACAGACAGTACATTCCAGACCCTAACCACTCGCTGTGTGAATCTGCCTCCACCACACTCACAGACAGTACATTCCAGACCCTAACCACCCGCCGTGTGAATCTGTCTCCATCACACTCACAGACAGTACATTCCAGATCCTAACCACTCGCTGTGTGAATCTGCTTAACAGTGCTGCCCCAAGGCGTCGAGGTCCCAGGTTCGATCCTGGCTCACTGTCGTGTGGCGTTTGCACATCTTCCCCGTGTCTGCGTGGGTTTCACCCCCACAACCCAAATATGGGCAGGGTAGGTGGATTGGCCCCACTAAATTGTCCCTTAAAATCCTGAAAGATGTGCTGTTAGGCGAATTGGACATTCTGAATTCTCCCTCTGTGTACCCGAACAGGTGCCGGAATGTGGTGACTAGTGGCTTTTCACAGTCATTTCATTTCGCAGTAACTACTTGTGACAATAATAAAGATGATGATAAGTCCCTTAATTGGAAAAAAATGAATTGCGTGCTCTAAATTTAAAAAAAAAGCAGTCTCTACCACACTCTCAGACAGTACATTCCAGACCCTAACCACTCGCTGTGTGAATCTGTCTCTACCACACTCTCAGACAGTGCATTCCAGACCCTAACCACTCGCTGTGCGAAACTGTCTCCACCACACTCACAGACAGTACATTCCAGATCCTAACCACTCGCTGTGTGAATCTGCCTCCACCACACTCACAGACAGTACATTCCAGATCCTAACCACTCGCTGTGTGAATCTGTCTCCACCACACTCACAGACAGTACATTCCAGATCCTAACCACTCGCTGTGTGAATCTGCCTCTACCACACACTCACAGACAGTACATTCCAGATCCTAACCACTCGCTGTGTGAATCTGCCTCCACCACACTCACAGACAGTACATTCCAGATCCTAACCACTCGCTGTGTGAATCTGCCTCCACCACACTCACAGACAGTACATTCCAGATCCTAATCACTCGCTGTGTGAATCTGCCTCCACCACACTCACAGACAGTACATTCCAGACACTTCATAATTTTGAACATCTCCACCAACTTTCCTCGCCTCGAAGAAAAACAGTCCCAACTTCTTCAATCTATCGACATAACTAAAGTTCTTTTTCACTGGAACCATTCTCATGAATCTTTTTCACAATCTCTCCAGCACCTTCACATCCTTCCTGAACTGTGGTGCCTGGAATTGGACTCAATACTCCAGCTGAGGCCCAACGAGTGACGTCTACAAGTTTAACATAACCACCTTGCCAACTACCTTCTCCACCTGTTCTACCACCCCCAATGTCCTATACACATAAACACCAGGTCCCTCTGCCCCTTTAGATTTTTATTTGATAAATTTAGAGTATCCAATTCTTTTTCTCCAATTTAGCATGGCCAATTCATCTACCCTGCACATCTTTTTGGGTTATGGGGGGGGGGGGGGGGGGGGGGGTGAGACCCACGCAGACACAGGGAGAATGTGCAAACTCCACGCTTACAGTGACCCGGGGGCGGGATCAAACCCGGGTCCTCGGCGCAATGAAGCAGCAGTGCTAGCCACTGCGCTACCATGTCACCAACCAGACATGTACCTTTTCTCTTATAGTGACCCTTCATGTTCTTCCTACCAAAATCAATCACTTGCCATTTTCCTGCATTGATCTTCATCCGTCACCTGTCTACCATTCCGACAACTTCTCTGCATCCTTTTGAAGTTCTAAGGAACCTCCTCAGAGTTGACAATGCTTTCAAGTTTTGTGCCGTCTGCAAATTCTGAAATCGTGCGCTGGACGCCATGGATAAGGTCATTAATATATATCAGGAAAAGCCTGACCCCTGGGGAACAACGCCACAACCCTTTGGCCTGAAAAACATTGATTCAGTGTTATTCTGTTTCCTGTCACTCAGCCAATTCCATATCCACGCTGCTAAAGTCCTTTTATTCCATGTGCGCTAACTTTACTCATAGTCTGTATTAAATATCTTTGAATGCATCTCATCCAGTCCAGGGACTGATCAGCTTTAAGTGCAGCCAACAATCCGATATCGCCTCCTTTATCAATTTCAAACCTCTCTAGTGTCTGAATTCCCTCCTCTTTCACCATGGCCTGTGCAGCAGATATCTTGTCCCTCGGTAAAAACAGATGCAAAGTATTAATTTCATATCTCAGCTATGCCCGATACCTCCATGCGCAGACCCTCTTTTCAGTGCCTAATTGCCCCCACTCCTCCTTTTACTATTTACAGAAGAATTTGGGATTTCCTTTAATGTTGGCTGCCAACCTCTTCTCATACACTCTCTTTGTTTCTCTCATTTGATTGACTGATTGATTGATTTATTGTCACGTGTATTGAAGTGCAGTGAAAAGTATTTTTCTGCGGCCAAGGGAAAGTACACAGTACGTATATAGTAAACAAAAAGAATAATCAACAAAGTACATCGACAAATAAGTAATTGGTCACAGTGCGGAACAAGGGCCAAACAAAGCCAATTGAGGAGCAAGAGCAGCATAGGGCGTCGTGAATAGTATTCTTACAGGGAACAGATCAGTCCGAGGGAGGAGTCTAGTAGCTGTGGGGAAGAAGCTGTTCCTATGTCTGGATGTGCGGATCCTCAGACTTCTGTATCTTCTGCCTGATGGAAGAGTCGGAAGAGGGAAAAGCCTGGGTGGGGGGAGGGGGGGGGGTCTCTGACAATGTTGTCTGCCTTCCTGAGGCAGCAGGAGGTGTAGACAGAATCAATGGAAGGGTGTCAAACTTATAAGATGCGTTGGGCTGAGTTCACCACACTGTGCAATTGTATTTTCTACCTGACACCTGTCATAAGCAAACATCTTTTCCTCATCTTAATTCCTATTTATTTTCTCATCCGAGGCGCAGAGGATTTGTTTTCCCGACTTTTCCCTTTCGAGGGAATGTGCCTTGACTGTTCCCAAATCATCTCTTCTTTTTGTGCAACCCATTGTTCAGCGAATATTTTTCCTGACAACATTTGATTTACAATTCGTTCAGCCCATTATTATGATCCATTCTTACCCCATTGAGGTTGGCTTTCCCCGCGATAATTATTCTTCCACTGGATTGCTCCTTGTACTTTTCCATAAGCAACCTAAACCTTACAATACAATGATTACTGTCCCCTAAATGTTCTCCTATCACTAGATCCACTTGGTCCATCCCATTCCCAAAAACCAGGTCCAGCAGTGCCCCCTTCCTCGACGGACTGGAAACGTAACTGCTGTAGAAAAGTCTCTTGAGCAGATTCCGGGAACTCTCGCTCTTCTCTGCCCTTCACACAAGCTAATCTCCCAATCTATATTTGGGTAAGTAATGTCATCCATTATAACTACTTCAGAATTTTTGCTCCTCCCTGTAATTTCCCTGCGCATTTGTTCTTCTACATCCTTCCCACTACTTGGTGGCTTGTAAACCACACCGACCAATGTAATTGCACCTTTTCTGTTCCTGAGTTCTAGCCCAAAGCATTCTGTAATTAACCCCCCTTGTGACATCCTCGTTCTCCAGCACGGCAATGTCCTTTAATCAACACCACCAGCCCTTCTCCTTTCCTATCTCTCACATTGTATCCAGATTTTTACCAAAGACTTTATCAAGGGAAGGCGGTGGCACAGTGGGATTGTCACTGGATTAGATAACCAGAGATCCAGAGTAACGCTCTGGGGACCCAGGTTCAAATCCTGACACTGCAGGTGGTTAACACTACAGGGGCTGGTTTAGCACACTGGGCTAAATTACTGGCTTCCAAAACAGGCCAGCAGCACGGTTCGATTCCCGTACCAGCCTCCCTGGAATGTGGCGACTAGGGGCTTTTCACAGTAACTTCATTGAAGCCTACTCGTGATAATAAGTGATTTTCATTTTTCAAATTGAATTCAATAAAAATCTGGAATTAAAAGTCTAATGATGACCATTGTCGATCGTTGTAAAAACCCATCCGGTTCACTAATGTCCTTTTGGGAAGGAAATCTGCCAGCCTTACCCAGTCTGGCCTACATGTGACTCCAGGCCCAGAGCAATGAGGTTGACTCTCAAGGGCAATTAGAGATGGGCAATAGATACCGGCACAGCCGGCGATGGCCACATCCCCCGAACAAATTTTTTAAAAATACCTTCCAGAATTCCCAAAACGCGGGGCTGGATTCTCCGTCGGCGGGATCTTCCGTTTCACCGGAAGCACACTCACGCCCGCGGATTTCCCGATGCATGGGGTGCCCACAATGGCCGGCTGTCGGGACGAAGAATCCCACTACCAGAAATCCCACCCACTATTTTCCAGCCATTGATTCTATCCCTGCCCATGGACATGATCACAGGTTGAACCAAACTATTCATGAACTACGTGTCTTATTGGATCCGGAGCTAAACTTCTCGCACTATAACCCCCGCCATCGCCATGGCTACCTTCTTCCACCTCGGTAACATCGCTCACCTCTACCCCTACCTCTGAGCTCAGCTGCGGCTATGGGCCCCACCCAATCCGTTTGTATTTCTGGACTAGACTATTCCAATTGTCCCCTGGCCAAACTCCCAGCCTCCACTCCTCGGCGGGCACGCTGCATCCCGTATCTCAACTCTCACCAAGTCCCACTCACCCAACACTCTCTGTGTTCACTGCCTGAAAGTGGCTCACAGTGGCTCACAGTGCAATAACACCTCAACGTGTTTAAATTACTGCGTGACATCACCCCTCCCCTTCACAGCTTCCTCCAGCCCAACAACCCCCCGTTTACCAGACTGATTCCAGGGATGGCGCAACTGTCAAATGAGGAGAGATCGACTAGGTTGGGATTGTTCTCGCTGGAGTTCAGAACAATTAGGGGGGGATCTCACAAAATTCTAACAGGACTAGACAGGGTAGATGCAGGGAAGAGTCTGAGGATTCAGGGTAAACCATTTCGGACAGAGATAAGGAGACATTTCTTCACGCCAAGAGTGGTGAGCCTGTGAAATTCATTACCACAGGAAGTAGTTGATGCTAAAACTTTGAATATATTCAAGAGGCGGCTGGATATAGCACTTGGGGAGAATGGGATCAAAGGCTATGGGGAGAAAGCAGGATTAGGCTATTGAGTTGGATGATCAGCCATGATCGTGATGAATGGCAGAGCAGGCTCGAAGGGCCAAAAGGCCTCCTCCTGCTCCTATCTTCTATGTATCTTTGTATCTCTGCACTTCTCCAGTTCCAGCCTCTTGTGTGTCGCTGGTTTTAATCACTACACAGTCGGTGGCTGTGCTTCCTCTGCCTGGGCCCTAAGCTCTGGCGTTCCCTCCTTAAACCTCTCTACATCTCTTTCACTCTCTCTGTTCCTCTGTGATGCTCCTTAAAGGCTATCTCTTTGGCCAATATTTTAGTCAATCCTCCGAATGTCTCCTTTGACTTTGTGTCAATTTTGGTCTGATGTGTGCTTCTGTGATGGGAACTTGGGGAATTTTCCCACGTTGAAAGTGCCAAATAAATGCAAACATTGCTGTGAAGAATAACCTTCTGTCATCTATCCCGAGCCTGCCCTGCACTGCATCGGATCTGTGCCTCCTTAAATAATGCTAACCCTTTAACAATGCAGGAAGTCAAACACAATGAGCATATCAAATATTCCACACACATAAAACTCAGGCTGTTTAGTTTGGATCCTGATATTAAGGTTGAGTCAAATCCATGGTATGACGGTTAATGAATAATACAAATCCAAAAGTTAGAAATTCATGGGACATGAATTTACATATGCCAAATCGGAAAATGATGCCATCAAGGTGGGGAGGGTATACACGGGTGGACAAACTGAGGGTTTTACTTGAGACTTTAGTCACATGATTCTAGATGTACCAAGAAACAAGGTACAATAATGTAGAAAAGACAGATATCATTGTGTGGGAGTGGTACCTACTGCGTAGACATTGGCAATGGGTAATCTCACCTGTTGGCAGTGGATTAGCTTACCTGTTAGCAGTGGGGCACCTTATCCATTCGTAATGGACCATCTGGGAGGACAAGGCTAGCAGATACATGGGAACCCTACCACCTGCAAATTCCCCTCCAAGTCACTCACCATCCTGATTAGGAATACATCGGCCGTTCCTTCACTGCTGCTGGGTCAAAATCCTGGAACACCCTATCTAACAGCACTGTGGGTGTACCTACACCATATGGACTGCAGCGGTTCAAGAAGGCGGCTCACCACCAGCTTCTTAGGGCAATTGGAGATGGGCAATAGATGCTGATACATTGGGAACATGACAATAACTCACTTTGTTTCCTTATCCCCTTGATTCCCAGAGTGCCTAAAAATCTTTAATTTACTCACCGACTGAGTGTCCAGAATCCGCAGCCCCCCCCCCCAACCCCCCCACCCCCCCTCTTGAGCCAGTGGAAACAGCTTATCAGCATTTACCCCGTTTCCGATGTTCCCTCTGTGCTGCGCGGGTGTGTGCTAATCAGTGTGCAGGGAACAAACAGGCCGTGAACGAGCCACGTTCCCGTTAAGAGCTTTGCAGGCTCAGCTCCACATCGTCCTTCAAGGGGCCACCCAACGCAACAAGTCCCAGCAAACAGAGGCGAGAGGGAGCATTGCCCATCAAACCCTCTGGAGATTTTAAACATTCCATTGAGATCACCTCTCGTTCTCCTGGACTGCGAAGAACCTGGGTCCATTCCACTCTCTCCTCACCCTTTCCCTTCTTTCACGGGACGTGGGCGTCGCTGGGCTGGGCCAGCATTTGTTGCCCATCCCTAATTGCCCCTTGAACTGAGTGGCCAGCTCAGCTATTTCAGGGGGCAGTTAAGAATCAACCACATGTTAGCCAGCTGTACGCCAGACAGATGAGGACGGTGAGCTATTATTAATAACTATTAATGGTGGTTTCATGGTACCATTGCTAAGACGAGCTTCCAGTTCCAGGTTTTATTTAATTAACCGAATTGAATTGAACTGAAAGTCCAGCAGCTGCCAAGGTGAGTTTTGAACCCAAGACATCAGGGATAAACCTCGGTCTGTGGTTCATCTCTTCCGTGACATCACCGCTACACCCCTGTCTCCACTTGAGGGTGACCTTCTCACTGAAGGAATGGTATAGTCCACTTCTTTAAGCAATGGTGTCTTGTCTTATATATTTTCTAATCAGAGCAATCAGCCACTGCCATTGTGTGGGATTTAATGGAATTGTTTCTCAGTGAGGTAGCGAGCGGGATTCCCCACGCTCGACCCGGCAAGGTCATCACCAGCATCAAACGTGCCACCGAACAGACCAGCCACACGATGCGGGGATGCCGACCCGGCCAGATTGTTGGACGCAGTCGGCACCAGACGGGTGCCCTGTTCCCCCCGAGGGGCCCAGAGGGTCAGCCACAGGGCAGCCAATGCCGCCTGGGAGGAGGCTGGCACCCAGTGCCATAAGAGGGTCAGTGACCTTCACCGGGCCGCACGGGTGGGTTGGCACCGGCCCCCTGGCACTGCCCGCACCCATTATGCCTGCCTCCATCCCACCGAGCCCGTACCGAGTCCCGACCCACCCATACCCAGCAGCTCCACCCACCGCGGCCCCTCCCATTCCCTCCTCCCCGCCCATCCGCTGCCATCTCTCCTCATACTTCCCACCGCCACCCCCATACTCCCATCGCCACCCCCATACTCCCATCGCCACCCCCATACTCCCATCGCCACCCCCATACTCCCATCGCCACCCCCATACTCCCACCGCCACCCCCATACTCCCATCACCACCCCCATACTCCCACCGCCACCCCCATACTCCCATCGCCACCCCCATACTCCCACCGCCACCCCCATACTCCCATCGCCACCCCCATACTCCCACCGCCACCCCCATACTCCCATCGCCACCCCCATACTCCCATTGCCACCCCCATTCTTCCCCCCCACCATTACCCCCACCCTCACGATCAACAAAGCGGCTAACGATGCCCTCTCTGTGTCCTTGCAGGAGAGGTTGGGGGGCTCTGAGGAGACCATCACAGCTGTCATCCCCACCCTCCACCAGCACAGAGAGACACAACCCCAGTGTCCCCGGGCTCATTGCCTGTGAGTGAAGATGACTACTCCCCTCCTTGGGTCCCCGGAGCAGCCATTTCACAAGCTTCACGTTTTTACAAAGGAGTACCAATCGACGCCCATGTCATCACTTGCTGGGGAGGTTGTGTCATTACAGGAGGGTGATTCGATAGGGGGTCTTTCCCGTTAATTATATGGAGATTGGCCTTAAGTGGTGATTATTGATTTCTCACTACGGCGAGATCCTGATATCGCCAACAGGAACAGGTCGGTCCGACCACAAATAGATTGGATTTTGGCCTCTCCCGTAAACGGTCGCGTCGCGCTCCCGCTCAATGGCAACGCGGCCATTAAATCGCGCCAATTGAGTCTACAGCAAACACAAACAGGACATGTGTAAAACCCCCAATGGGGAAGAGCTTCAGAAGCCACAGGCCACAGACACCTGCTCTTCCCCATTCAGCACTCGTCACGCCTCAAGGGGCTTTTCACAATAACTTCATTGCAGTGTTAATGTAAGCCTACTTGTGACAATAATAAAGATTATTATTATTAGATTATTACTGCTGCCACATTATCTACAAGAGATTGATCGAATTAATGTTAGAATTAAATCACTGATCACCACCACTGACCTGAGATTAAAGACAGTTTTTGACTTCCTTCTGAGATCCAGTCACAAATTCTCTTCACAGAGTAAAGTTGGTTTGTGTTGAGCTCTGATAGATCGATGCAGGATTATGCTTCCACCTATTAACAAAAAAACCAAGGTTTGTATTTATCCAGAATCACAGAATTGTTACGGTGCAGAAGGAGGCCCATTGTGAATGCAGCAGGTCCCTAAACGAGCATTATGACTTTGTGCCGATCCCCTGCCTTTTCCCTGCACCCCGGCACATAGCTTCACCCCAAATAATCATCTAACGCCCTACTGAAAGTCTCGGTTGAACCTGCTTCCACCACACTCCCAGGCCGTGCATTCCAGACCTGAACCCCTCACTGTGCGAAAAAGTTTCCTCCGACGTCACATTTATTTCATTTGCAAATCACCTTAAATCCGTACCCCTCGCGTTCTCGATCCTTTTACGAGTGGAAACAGTGCACTCTGACCAGCCTCTTCATGATTTTGAACACCTCGTCCAAATCTCCTCTTGCCCATTTCTCTCCAAAGAGAACAGTCCCAACCTCTCCGATCCATCCTCATCACTGAAGGTTCTCATCCCTGCAGCCATTCTTGTCAACCTCTTCTGCGCTCTCTCCAATGTGTTCACATCCTTCCTATGGTGTGGTGCCCAGGGCTGTGCCCAATATTCCAGCTGAGGTCTGTATAAATTCAGCATAACCTCCTTGCTCTTGTGTTCTGTGCTTCTATTAATAAAGACCTCTGCTCTCTCCACCTGTCCTGCCATTTTCAGTGATCTGTACACAAAAACACCCAGGTCCTTCGGCTGCTGCACCCCCTTAAGATGTTTACCCCTTATTTAGAAGATTTTTGTCACCCGTAAACTTTGTCCCCTGCACATCAAGATCGAGATCATTAATATATATCAGGAAAAGCAAGGGTCCCTTGGGAACACCACAGCAAACCTTCCTCCATCCCGGAAAATATCCATTGACCGTAACTCACTGCTTCCTATTATTCAATCAAATTTGTGTCCACATTGTTACCGTTCTATTTATTCCATGTGTTAAAACTTTTCTCGATGGGTGGCACGGTGACGCAGTGGTTAGAACGGCTGTCTCCCGGCACTGAAGACCCAGGTTCAATCCCTGCCCCGGGTCACTGTCCGTGTGGATTTGGCACATTCTCCCAGTGTCTGCGTGGCTCTCACCCCCACAACCCAAAGATGCGCAGGGTAAATGGATTGGCCACGCTAAATTGTCCCTTAATTGGAAAAAAAAAATTGGTTACTCTGAATTTATTTTATTTTATACTCTGAGTTGTGTGTCACTGTATCAAATGCCTTTTGAAGTCCATGTACACCACATCAACAACATTACCCTCATCAACCTTCTCTGTTACCTCCTCACAAAACTCCAGCAAGTTAGTTAAACATGATTTCCCCTTTAGAAATCCATGCTGACTCTTCCCAACCAACCCACATTTTTCTATGTGACTATTAATTCAGTCTTGAATAATTGTTTCCAGAAGCTTCCCCCCACTGATGTTAAACTGACTGGTCTGTAATTGCTGCGCTTATCCTTAAAATCTTTTGAACAAGAGTGTAACAGTTCCCATCAATGAGTGTTTTAAAAATTGCGATTCTCCCGTCCACTGGCACCTCCCCTGAGTCCAGGGAAGACTGGGAGATTCGGGGAGCGGCCTTGCATTTTCCATTCCCACTTCCTTCAATATCCTTGGATGTATCTGGGCAGCACGGTCGCATAGTGGTTAGCACAATTGCTTCACACTTCCAGGGTCCTGGGTTCGATTCCCGGCTTGGGTCACTGTCTGTGTGGAGTCTGCACGTTCTCCCCGTGTCTGCGTGGGTTTCCTCCGGGTGCTCCGGTTTCTTCCCACAATCCAAAGATGTGCAGGTTAGGTGGATTGGCCATGCTAAATTGCCCTTAGTGTCCAAAATTGCCCTTAGCATTGGGTGGGGTTACTAGGTTATGGGGATAGGGTGGAGGTGTGGGGTTGGATAGGGTGCTCTTTCCAAGAGCCGGTGCAGACTCGATGGGCCGGATGGCCTCCTTCTGTACTGTAAATTCTATGATCTATCTCATCCAGTCACGGTGTCTTCTCAACTTTCAGAACCGACAGTCTATTCAACACTTTCTCCTGAACAATTTTGAACCCCTTTCGGGGCAGAGTTTCCTTGTCTTTCAGAATGGCCTGGGTAGCATCTACCTCCTTGGTAAAATATTCATTTAACACCTCAGCCATGCCCCCCGCCCCCACGTGTAAATCCCCATCATGGTGCCTAATCGGCCCCTCTCTTCCTTTTACCACCTCTTTACTATTTAGATGCCGATTGAAGACTTTGGGATTCCCCTTTATGTTGGCTGCCAGTCTTTTCTTGTAAACCCTCTTCACTTCTCTCATGAGCTTTCCCACCTCCCCCCGGAACCTTCTGTCTTCCCTCCCTCCTGCACCATCTCCCCAGGCACGCATTCATCTTCCTCATCCTCCTATTTCTGTGCCCGTTTTCACATGACACTGGGAGTAATCTCAGAGATCCTTCTTGCTATGACACAGGAAAATGTCCCAGGGTGCTTCACCACAGTGTAATCAAACAGACAGCCAATCACATAAGCAGATATGAGGTGACCAAAAGCTCAGTTAAAGATGCTTTTGAGGATGTAAGGATCCTCTTCTCCTTGTCTAATCCTTGTGTCCTTTCTAATCCCTGCCCTGCTGGCTGTGTTTGTTGGCTGCTGTTTTTAAAAACTACAGACTTTTGGTTTTGAACCAAAACGAGCCACTCCCCCCCCCCCCCCCCCCCCGGCATCCCGCACACCCACTGCAATATGCTATTTAGACTGACCCAGGCACACCCCTTGATGCAGTGTACTCTGTGGCATAGCTTGTGATGTCATTTTGATGGACTTGGCTGGCAGTCAATCCCCTCTCCTGAAATTCCAGGACGTCTTCTAGTTTCAATTGGGATTGGTGGAGCCCTTTGGAAGCTTCTGGAAGAGTCTGGATAACCCAGGCAGGTTCCATTTTGGCATTCCGTTTCTGCTTGCACCTGAAAGGCAGCACACAGCAGGTCGAGTCTCTCTCTACTCTCTCTCTCTCTGATGTGGAGATGCCAGCGTTGGACTGGGGTGACTACTACTCTCTCTCTCTCTGGTGACTTAAAAGGTTTCCAGCTACCCCGTGGATGTTCCACTGGAAAGTAAAGCAAATATCTCAACTCTCTGCATGGCGATTTGAAAAGCTGAAGCTGAGTGGAAGTAACTATTGATCAAAAGTCTGCAAACAGTCTCCAGGAAGGTCTGTGAAAGCCTAACGTCTGGTTGGAAAGCTGGGGAAGGCACAGCACTGATAGGCCTCCCCTGAGATACCTAGAGGTCTGGAAAAGAGCCTTTTGCTTTCTCTTCACCAAGTTTAATATTGATCTTCAGAAACGGAAGACAAGCGTTCGATAAGGAGTGGACGGAGAACCCTCTTCTGAATTCTGAAGTAGAGAATTCTAATATTATCTCAGTGAGCCTGAGAGCCAGTCTGGCGGAGGCCTGTACAACTGAAAGTGATGCCCCAAAGATAATTCTACCGCCTGCATGTTCTAATGGAAGTCAAACATTAGACGATCCGAACCAACTGATGTTTGCAACACTTTGCGCCCTTGGAAGATCACCAACTACAAAGACTACAACCTCAGCAGCAAAGGTTCACCTTGGCGCTTTGAACCCCTGTTAATTTTTAACCTTTCTTTCCTGCCCACCATGTGTCTGTCTTGTGTGTGTCTGTGTGGAGGGCGGGATAGAGATTGGGGATTAGTTAGATTAGTAGACCATTATTCCATTATTTCCATCATATGTTTATCTTTTCTCTTGTTATAATAAACAGTTTTTTTTTATGTTTTCCTTACAAATCAGGTGCCTGTAAATCATTGGAGCAGTCAAGCGTCAAAGATCTCAGGAAGGTATTGATGAATTCACTTATGTTCGGACTTTGGGACCTGTGGGGCTGGGGTTGACCGCGCACCCGCCCAAGGTGTCATGAGAAGGAGCATCTAGGAAAGAGCGAGCAGGGAGGATTTTGGCGAAATCCCAGAGTTTAGGGCCATCGCAGCTGAAGGCAACGGCCCCGGTGGTTGAGGAATTAGCCTTGGGGACGCAATTTAGAAAGACACAGAAATCACGGTGCGTTGTTGGGCTAGGGGAGGTTTAGCGACAGGAGGGGATGTGTCTCCTCGCAGCCAAATCATTCTACGATCAATGAGCCCTTGAAGCCTCAAGTTGAACTTTTGGGTGTCTCATATTGAACCATCTCCTAAATCAAACAGTATAATCTGGTGCCAGGCACAAGCTGGTTGATTGTTTATATCTGAGTACACTGTCCTTCACCTCTCTGAGATGACACACAGCTTTGTACCTTGGACCATCTCCAAACTACATCGAAGGGAAACACAGCAAAGTTTAAAAAAAAAATTTAGAGTACCCAATTACTTTTTTCCAATTAAGCGGCAATTTAGCGTGACCAATCCACCTAACCTGCACATCTTTGGGTTATGGGGGTGAAACCCACGCAGGCACGGGGAGGATGTGCAAACTCCACACAGACAGTGACCCAGGGCCGGGATTCGAACCCGGGTCCCCAGCGCCGTAGGCAGCAATGCTAACCACTGTGCCACCGTGCTGCCCAACACAGCAAAGTTAAGGGCACTTCAAAGGTCAGTTTTACACAATACTTTGGCGAAACGGTAGCCGTGGTTAGCACTGTTGCTTCACAGCTCCAGGGTCCCACGTTCGATTCCCGGCTTGGGTCACTGTCTGTGCGGAGTCTGCACGTTCTCCCCGTGTCTGCGTGGGTTTCCTCCGGGTGCTCCGGTTTCCTCCCACAGTCCAAAGATGTGCAGGTTAGGTGGATTGGCCATGACAAATTTCCCTTAAGTCCAAAAAAAAAGGTTAGGTGGGGTTACTGGGTTACGGGGATAGGGCGGAGGTGTGGGCTTAAGTGGGGTGCTATTTCCAAGGGCCGGTGCAGACTCGATGGGCCGAATGGCCTCCTTCTGCACTGTAAATCCTATGAAATTCTATTAACTAAAAGGAAGAAAGACCTGCATTTCTATAGCGCCCCTCATGACCACATGGTGTGCCAATCGCTTTACAGCCATAAAGCATTTTGAAAGTGAGTCACAGTTGTCAGGAAACAGCTCCCCCTGTGGGTTTCGTCCCCAGAAACCCAAAGATGCGCAGGATAGGTGAATTGGCCACGCTAAATTGCCCCTGAATTGGAAAAAAAAATTGGGTACTCTAAATTTTAAAAAAAAACATCGCACTCTAATCTCAGTCCCGTACAATAGCTGGGAGAAATTATCTCTTAATCTAACAAGCACACAACAACAACAACCTGCTTTTATATAGCACCTTTGGCATCGAGCACATGTGGTGATTTTTAGGTCACATGACCAAAAGCTTGGCATGGTCATCTTCAAGCAGGAGGGAGAGATAGAGAGGCTGAGAGGTTTACTAGGGAGGGAATTCCAAAGGTCGGGGTCCATTGCAGCTAAAGGCACGGCGGCCGAAGGTGGAGGGATTAAAATTGGGCTGCTCAAGGAGCTGAAGCTAAAGCTAACCAAACAGATCTGGGTCACGAGCAAGTTATCGGGCCCGGTTCTTCAATCTGAGCTGGATTTGGCACGATTTATAAAATGGATCCTGTATCGCTATGGTCTGCTCTGGTCTCGTTCCAGCAGTCGGCCTGGAAGGTTCAGAAGGTCAGAGGTCTAGATGGGGGAAAAAGCTGTCTGTCTGCCAGGCGCTCACCTTGTTTTCAAATCCCTGACCCCCCCCCCCCCCCCCACCCACCCCCACCCCCGGCCCCTCAGTCAGCCTGCTCTAGTTTGAAACCCTGCAAGATAACTGAAAATCATAGAATTTACAGTGCAGAAGGAGGCCATTCGGCCCATCGAGTCTGCACCGGCTCCTGGAAAGAGCACCCCCACTTACGCCCTCACCTCAACCCCATCCCCGCAACCCAGTAACCCCAGGTAACCTTTTTGGACACTAAGGGGCAATTTAGCACGGCCAATCCACCTAACTTCCACATCTTTGGACTTGCGGGAGGAAACCGGAGCAGCCGGAGGAAACCCACGCAGACACGGGGAGAGCGTGCAGACTCCGCACAGACAGTGACCCAAGCCGGGAATCGAACCTGGGACCCTGGAGCTGTGAAGCCACAGTGCTAACCACTGTGCTGCCGCGACGCCCATCCCAGTTCTGGCTGCTTGTCCATTCCCATTTTAATCTCTTGGTGGCCGTGCCTTTGGCAGCCTGGCTCCCAAGCTCTGGAATTCCATCCCAACACCTCTCCACCCACACTTACCCTCCTTAAACTACCTTTGTGGTGGCCAACCCTAATACCTCCTTCAGTGGTATGGGGGTTATTATTGTCTGATGACACTTCTTGGGAATGCCTTGCGATATCTTACCAGGCGCCCTATGAAGAACCATTAGGTACCTCCACATCAATCTCAAAGGGGTGGATTTCAAAAACAAATTCTTAAAATAAAATCTTTTGAGTTGTTCCCAAGCCCCAATGCTAAATCCACACTCCTATTTAAATTTTCAAAAATACAATTCTCACAGCAGGAACCAGACTTTTGGAGGCACAGGTCAACTGCAGCCTCCCAAACGAGGTAGGGTTCTTATTCTGTGGGCGGGGCAGTCATTTTGGTCTGGTTCCTTTTTTATTCCTCTTTGCCCCTTTGATTTCCCGAAAACTGCCATTAACCCCTTCAGCGTGGGCCCAGGCATTTGAGAGTTGAGGAAGCTGGCTCCTCAAATGGGTCAGTTTTCCAGGACGTCGCCAAGCGTGGCCGGCATTGACGTTAATGACTGGGAGGAGCTTGCTTAATAATCATTCAGAATGGCGACAATTGTCCATCGACCTGTATTGCACTGTGAGTCGCAACGTCTTAACGCTGAGGCAGAGCGGCAGAGAAGAAAAGAAAATGAAGTGAATCCCACTTTCCCCGGATCCACTACCGTTTGGGATATCCTACCCCAGGTGACCAAAAATCTGCGGGTCGAGAATCGGCCTGTTCAGTCCTTGGCAGAAACTCATGACCCCGAGTAGACATCATCCTCGAATTGAGGGGACGGCCACAGAGAATTATCACCGGCGGTGGATATTTGAGACAAATCCGCCTCCCATTCCCCCACAAAGTAATGGGAGTTGGCGATGCTCAGCTGGTTGGGCTGTTTTGGACGGAGGAGGAGTTGCCAGTTGTCTCGGATTGTCCTGGTGTATTCAGCATCCCGCACAGAGTACACACCCAGCGGGGTACACAGGAGGTTTGGGAGGATGTTGGCAATAAGCTATGTGGGGAAAGATTGGATTGGTTGCAGTAATTTTCATTGGAATAGACGAAGCAAAGTTTGATTAAACTGTGTAAAATTGAGGGGCCGAGGGTGAGTGAATGAGAAGTATTTATTTCATTAACTGAGAGACAATAACCAGGGGCAGAGATTTAAAGTAATTGGCAGAAGGATTAAGGGGGAGTTGAAGAAAGAAAGGATTTGTAGGTTTCTGGGCAGAAGACAGGAGAGTGGGATTGGCTGATTGCTCTCACAGAGAGCCAGTAGAGACATGACATTGTAAATGGCCTCCTTCTGTGCTTCAATCATTCTGTGATAGCTTGTAGTTGTGGCTAAAATATGCTCACTAATACTTTCACTCAAACTAAAGCCAAAGGGCTGGACAGAGTAGAAATAATTCACACTCACACACACTCACACACAGACCCAGACACACACACAGACCCAGACACACACACATAGAGACCCACACACACACACACAGACCCAGACACACACACACACACACAGACCCAGACACACACACACACAGACCCAGACAAACACACACACAGACCCAGACACACACACACAGACCCAGACACACACACACACAGACCCAGACACACACACACAGACCCAGACACACACAGACCCAGACACACATACAGACCCAGACACACACACACACAGACCCAGACACACACACACACAGACCCAGACACACACACACACACACAGACCCAGACACACACACACACACACACACAGACCCAGACACACACAGACCCAGACACACACTCACACACACTCACACACAGACCCAGACACACACACAGACCCAGACACACACACACACACATAGAGACCCAGACACACACACACAGACCCAGACACACACACACACAGACCCAGACACACACACACACACAGAACCAGACACACACACACAGACCCAGACACACACACACACACAGACCCACACACACACACACACACACACCCAGACCCAGACACACACAGACCCAGACACACACACACACACAGAACCAGACACACACACACAGACCCAGACACACACACACACAGACCCACACACACACACACACCCAGACACAGACACACACAGACCCAGACACACACACACACACAAACCCAGACACACACACTCACACAAACCCAGACACACACACACACACAGACCCAGACACATACACACATAGACCCAGACACACACACACACACAGACCCAGACACACACACACACACAGAACCAGACACACACACACAGACCCAGACACACACACACACAGACCCACACACACACACACACACACCCAGACCCAGACACACACAGACCCAGACACACACACACACACAGAACCAGACACACACACACAGACCCAGACACACACACACACAGACCCACACACACACACACACACCCAGACGCAGACACACACAGACCCAGACACACACACACACACAGACCCAGACACACACACTCACACAAACCCAGACACACACACACACACAGACCCAGACACATACACACATAGACCCAGACACACACACACACAGACCCAGACACACACACACACACAGACCCAGACACACAAACACAGACCCACACACACACACACACACAGACCCAGCCACACACACACACACACACAGACCCAGACACACAAACACATAGAGACCCTGACACACACGCACAAACCCAGACACACACATACACACACACAAACCCAGACATACACACACACACACAGACCCAGACACACACACACACTCACACACAGACCCAGACACACACACACATAAACACAGACACACACACACACACTCACACTCATACTCACACACAGACCCAGACACACACACAAACCCAGACACACACACACAAACCCAGACACACACACAGACCCAGACACACACAAACCCAGACACACACACACTCACACTCACACACAGACCCAGACACACACACACACTCTCACACAGACCCAGACACACACACACACTCACACACAGACCCAGACACAAACACACTCACACACAGACCCAGACACCCACACACTCACACACAGTCCCAGACACACACACACTCGCACACAGACCCAGACACACACACACACTCACACACAGACCCAGACACACACACACTCACACACAGATCCAGACACACACACACACTCACACACAGACCCAGACACACACACACTCACACTCACACACAGACCCAGACACACACACACTCACACTCACACACAGACCCAGACACACACACACACACTCACACAAAGAGCCAGACACACACACACTCACACAGCATTCCCTCAGTACTGACCCTCTGACAATGCAGCACTCCCTCAATACTAACCCTCTGACAGTGCGGCACTCCCTCAGTACTGACCCTCTGACAGTGCGGCACTCCCTCAGTACTGACCCTCTGACAGTGCGGCACTCCCTCAGTACTGACCCTCTGACAGTGCAGCACTCCCTCAGTACTGACCCTCTGACAGTGCAGCACTCCCTCAGTACTGACCCTCTGACATTGCGGCACTCCCTCAGTACTGACCATCTCACAGTGCGGCACTCCCTCAGTACTGACCATCTCACAGTGCGGCACTCCCTCAGTACTGACCCTCTGACAGTGCAGCACTCCCTCAGTACTGACCCTCTGACAGTGCGGCACTCCCTCAGTACTGACCCTCTGACAGTGTGGCACTCCCTCAGTACTGACCCTCTGACAGTGCGGCACTCCCTCAGTACTGACCCTCTGACAGTGTGGCACTCCCTCAGTACTGACCCTCTGACAGTGCGGCACTCCCTCAGTACTGACCCTCTGACAGTGCAGCACTCCCTCAGTACTGACCCTCTGACAGTGCGGCACTCCCTCAGTACTGACCCTCTGACAGTGCGGCACTCCCTCAGTACTGACCGTCTCACAGTGCAGCACTCCCTCAGTACTGACCCTCTGACAGTGCGGCACTCCCTCAGTACTGACCCTCTGACAGTGCGGCATTCCCTCAGTACTGTCCCTCTGACAGTGCGGCACTCCCTCAGTACTGACCCTCTGACAGTGCTGCACTCCCTCAGTACTGACCCTCTGACAGTGCAGCACTCCCTCAGTACTGACCCTCTGACAGTGCGGCACTCCCTCAGTAATGACCCTCTGACAGTGCGGCACTCCCTCAGTACTGACCCTCTGACAGTGCGGCACTCCCTCAGTAATGAACTTCTGACAGTGCTGCACTCCCTCAGTACTGACCCTCTGACAGTGCAGCACTCCCTCAGTACTGACCCTCTGACAGTGCGGTACTCCCTCAGTACTGACCCTCTGACAGTGCAGCACTCCCTCAGTACTGACGCTCTGACAGTGCGGCACTCCCTCAGTACTGACCCTCTGACAGTGCAGCACTCCCTCAGTACTGACCCTCTGACAGTGCGGTACTCCCTCAGTACTGACCCTCTGACAGTGCAGCACTCCCTCAGTACTGACCCTCTGACACTGCAGCGCTCCCTCAGTACTGACCCTCTGACAGTGCAGCACTCCCTCAGTACTGAACCTCTGACAGTGCAGCACTCCCTCAGTACTGACCCTCTGACAGTGCAGCACTCCCTCAGTACTGACCCTCAGACAGTGCAGCACTCCCTCAGTACTGACCCTCTGACAGTGCAGCACTCCCTCAGTACTGACCCTCTGACAGTGCGGCACTCCCTCAGTACTGACCCTCTGACAGTGGAGCACTCCCTCAGTACTGACCCTCTGACAGTGTGGCACTCCCTCAGTACTGACCCTCTGACAGTGCGGCACTCCCTCAGTACTGACCCTCTGACAGTGCAGCACTCCCTCAGTACTGACCCTCTGACAGTGCGGCACTCCCTCAGTACTGACCCTCTGACAGTGCGGCACTCCCTCAGTACTGACCGTCTCACAGTGCAGCACTCCCTCAGTACTGACCCTCTGACAGTGCGGCACTCCCTCAGTACTGACCCTCTGACAGTGCTGCACTCCCTCAGTACTGACCCTCTGACAGTGCAGCACTCCCTCAGTACTGACCCTCTGACAGTGCGGCACTCCCTCAGTAATGACCCTCTGACAGTGCGGCACTCCCTCAGTACTGACCCTCTGACAGTGCGGCACTCCCTGAGTAATGAACTTCTGACAGTGCTGCACTCCCTCAGTACTGACCCTCTGACAGTGCAGCACTCCCTCAGTACTGACCCTCTGACAGTGCGGTACTCCCTCAGTACTGACCCTCTGACAGTGCAGCACTCCCTCAGTACTGACCCTCTGACAGTGCGGCACTCCCTCAGTACTGACCCTCTGACAGTGCAGCACTCCCTCAGTACTGACCCTCTGACAGTGCGTCACTCCCTCAGTACTGACCCTCTGACAGTGCAGCACTCCCTCAGTACTGACCCTCTGACAGTGCAGCACTCCCTCAGTACTGACCCTCTGACAGTGCAGCACTCCCTCAGTACTGACCCTCAGACAGTGCAGCACTCCCTCAGTACTGACCCTCTGACAGTGCAGCACTCCCTCAGTACTGACCCTCTGACAGTGCGGCACTCCCTCAGTACTGACCCTCTGACAGTGCAGCACTCCCTCAGTACTAACCCTCTGACAGTGCGGCACTCCCTCAGTACTGACCCTCTGACAGTGCCGTACTCCCTCAGAATTGAAGTGGGTGTGTGAGCCGGGATTTTGTGAAGAGATCCGGGGAAGTGGGATTTGAATTCACGGCATTCTGATCCAGGATTGTTAGGTACTGAGTCAATCTGGGCAAAGGCTCCAAGTGACACCTGCTGGTGAATTCAAATCCCTTTGAATGTCGGGAGGGCAGTGTGTGAGTAAATCTGCCACAGCGATGTGCCAGTGACCAGGGACAGAACGGCTGAGTGTGCAAGCCTGGGATTCTGGGAATGTTGGGAACTTTATCTGGGATCGGGCAGATGACATTGACGTGCTCCCCGCTGCATCGCCACCTGCTGTCTACTCCAGGAGCAGCAGTGCGGTGGATTTAGAAATAAAAGTCTGCTCTCAGAAGGATTGCTTAACATTTTGGAACATTCTAGAAATTCGCAGCACCGAAGAGGACATTCAGTCCTTCAAGCTGGTGCTGATTCTATCCAGATAGACTCCGCCCTCTTTCTCCTGACCTCTGCGTGCGTTGCTGTGGTGGTATTTTCACCGGGCTGGTAAAGCAGATACCCAGAGTAATGTTCCGGGTCCAGGGTTCAGATTCCTGGCGAAATTTGAATTCAGTAAAAAAAATCTGGTAAAAGTCTAATGATGACCATAAAACCCAACTGGCCTAACGTCCTCTGGGGAAGGAAATCTGCCGTCCTTACCCGGTCTGGCCTACACGTGACTCCAGACCCACAGCAACGTGGCTGACTCTTAACTTCTCCCTCAAGGGCAATTAGGGATGGGCAATAAATGCTGGCACGCCCCATGAACGAATGATAACCTGGCCAGTTACCCTGCCCACTTCCTTCATTTTCCACTCGCCCATCAAGTGGAATTTCCTCTCCAGCCCTCTCCACCTTTCTGCCTTCCACCTGGGTTCATATCTCCCCCAACGCCCTCTCCCAACTCATCTCGTTCATGAGATCCACCTCCTGCCCCCATTACCCACTCCACCCCCCCCCCACCCCCCCACCTGCCCTCAGTCCTCACCCCACCCTATCTCTTTTATCACCTCCAACCCCACAGCCCTCCGAGATCTCTGCTCTCCCCCAGTTTGGGCCTGTTGCTGATCAGAGATTCCCGTCGCTGCTGCACTGGCGGCCGTGCCTTCAACTGCCTGGGTCCTAAGATCAGGAATTCCCTCCCTAAACCTCTCCACCCCTCCCTCTCTCCACATTCCGTCAGACTTACCTCTTTGACAAATCTTATGGCCACCTGTCCCAATGCCCCCCTTGCGTGTCACGGTGTTAAACTCCCCGGCGTAACTTCGCTGTGAATGCCGCATGACATTCTATTCTGCTCTTGTTATTGGGATAATTACTGTGCTGCAGTGAGTGGTGAGGACTTGGCTTCCTGCTGATTATCACCATGGTGCAGGCAGTTAGGAACTGCAACAAAACAGGAGATATTATTCACTTCACTCAGAGGGGAGAGAGGAAGAGAGATGAAACGTTCAGACCTGCACATCGGAAGGACGCTCCTCGCCTTTGGAATCATCTCCATTTTCTTGGGAGTCATCACTTTCTTCCCAGTTTTTTCCTACAAGCCCTGGTTTGCAGGGTGGAGTGCCAAGATCGCTTGTCCCATCTGGAATGGGGCTGTGGTAGGGGAATTAAATAATCTGTATTCGGTATTGGTGTGTGTGTGTGTGTACGACTGGCTCGGCCAGCATTTACTGCCCCATCCCTAGTTGCTCTTGAGAAGGTGGTGGGGAGCCGCCTTCTTGAACCGCCGCGGTCCGCGTGGTGTAGGTACACCCACCGTGCTGTTAGGGAGGCAGTTCCAGGATGTTGACCCAGTTTCAGCGGCTGATATTCTGACCCAGCCCTCTCCCCTTTAAACCTTGTGGATTCCAGGGGGGGGGGGGGAGAAAGAGAGTTCGCGGAGAGTAATGGATTATAATTGGGGAAGGATGTTGTGCGTTTGCGGAGGCAGAGATGAGCAGGCATTGTCAGGCGGGGAGAACACCCGACCCCCAACACTGTCAACGGGGTTCCTGGTGTTCACGTTGGCCCTCAGCCGCTGGGGAACCGGTGGTGGGGGGGGGTCGCTACTGGCGGGAGCAATTGGAAAATCCTGCCCAGAGAGATTGATCCGAGATACAGATCAGTCATGGTTTATTTGAAAAGCGAAGCAGTCTGGATGGGCCAAATGGCCTCCTCCAGCTCTGTTCTATTGGACAGTTCACAGTTAATCACATTGGTGTCAGACAGGAGTCAGAGACAGGCCCAGGCTTGGTAAGAATGACAGCTTTTCTTCCCTGAAGAGACACGAATGAGCCAGGTGGGTTTTACGACAATCCAACAGTTATTTTTCCTGACGTCAGCCTTTAATTTTCAGGATTTTTACAAATTGGTTTTAAATTTTCAGTATATCAGAGTGAGATTTGAACTCATGCAGCAGAATTCCCCAACCCACCGCCGGGTCGGAGAATCCCCGGGGGGGGGGGGCGCAAATCTCGCCCCATCGCCGGCTGCCTTATTCTCGACGCCGGTTTTCAGGGGGGGGGGGAATCACGCCATGCCAGTCGGGGGCCGTTGACAGCGCCCCCCCCCCCCCGGCAATTCTCTGGCCCCGATGGGTCGAGCGGCCGTCCGTTTCTGGCTAGTCCTGCCGGCGTGGGTTAGGCATGGTCTCACACGGCGGGACTTGGCAGGTAAGTTGGCTGGGGCGATCCTCGGGGGGCCGGGGGGGGGGGGGCGCAAGGGGATTCGACCCCGGGGGGTCTGCACAGTGGCCTGGCGGCGGGCCTGTGCCGTGGGGGCACTCCTTCCTTCCGTTGCCTGTCTCTGTAAGTCTCCGCCATGGCCGAAGCAGAGAAGAGAACCCCCCGCGCATATGCTGAACACGCCAGCCGTTCTGCGCATGCGCGAGATAACACCGGGCCTTTGGCGCACGCGCTAACTCGCGCAGTCCCTTCGGCGCTGGCTGGCACGGCCCCAACCCCTCCGGCGTACACCCAGCCCCCAGAAATACGGAGAATTCCGCACTTTCGGGGGCTGGTGACGCCAGAGTGGTTCGCGCCGGTTTTCCCGCTGGCGTCGGAAAGGAGAATCTCGCCCGTGTTCTTTAGATTATCCAGTCCAGTAACATAATCACTGCACAATTGTACCTGTTTCATTAAACGTTACAGGTTGTGATAAATGTATAATTCCAGATATATATTGTAGTATATGCACCAGGGGCAGTAATGGTTAAACACCTGGGTTACTAAGTGTATGTATCCATTGCAGTAGGGATTTTACAAATCCTGGTTTAAAAGACAGGCAGACACTGTGGTTACAGAAGGGGTAATTAAGGTGTCATAAAAATGTGTTCATCCTTATTTCAAACCATGTGTAAAAGGACAATCCTAATGGATTTTTGTTATGATTTCTGGGGTGCAGATAATCAGAGACATGTTTAAACTTAAGTAATCCGGTCATGGGATTTGAGCGGGATATTATTGGGTGTAATTATTGGGAGGAGCACGGGGCTGAATCACTCAGGGTTCTGCGCCAATCAGCTTAGTTTTGCCTGTGAACAGGCAGCTTCTGGAAAAAGCTGTCAAGCTAAACAGTGGTTTGACACAGGCACGAATCTGCAGGCTCTTTCCTGAAGGATCTCTCTCTCCAAGTCATTTCTATCCAACAAGTATCCCTGTGGTTGATAGCTGTATTGAAACTTGGGTTCTGACCAGATATGGGTTTTGCTTGATTGGAGATTTAAAAAAAAGAAGGTAGCAGGTAGGAGATTCATTTTATTGTTAAGCAATGTTCGCTGAAGGATAAATATTGGCCTGACACTGGGGAGAACATTGTTGTACCTGCAACACTTACTCAGCAATAACCTGTTCACAGATGCTCTGTTTGGTACCCACCTGGGTTACTCAACTCCAGCTTTCAGTATAGCTTTTGTGTAAACGTGGATCAAGGCAGCATTTGATCAAATATGGAACAAGAAACCCAAGTGAAACTGGAGTCAATGGAAATCAGGGGAAATCTCTCAGCTGGTTAGAATCATACCTGGCACAAAGGAAATGGTTATGGTGGTCGGAGGTCAATCATCTCAGCTCCAGGACATCACTGCAGGAGTTCCTCAGGGTAGTCTCCGAGGCCCAACCGTCTTCAGCTGCTTCATCAATGACCTCCCTCCCATCATAGGGTCAGAGTTGGGGATGTTCCCTGATGACTGCGCAATGTTCAGCATCATTCGTGATTCCTCAGATACTGAAGCCGTCCATGTCCAAATGCAGCAAGATCCTCAAATGCGGCCTTGATGTCGAGGGCAGCCATGCTCACCTCACACCTGGAGCTCTGTTCTGTTGTTCATGTTTGAACCAAGGCTGTACTAAGCTCAGTGAGCAGGTTGTTGCTGAGTGAGTGCCTATGGATAGCACTGTTAATGACCCCTCCCATCACTTTACTGATTATTGAGAATAGGTTGATAGGGTGGTAATCGGTCAGGTTGGATTTATCCTGGTTTTCGTGGACAGGACATATTTGGGCATTTTCCATTTTCCACTGACATTGAGATATCAACAAAGAACAAAGAAAAGTACAGCACAGGAACAGGCCCTTCGGCCCTCCAAACCTGCGCCAACCATGTTGCCCGTCTAAACTAAAATCTTCTACACTTCCGTGGTCCGTATCTCTCTATTCCCATCCTATTCATGTATTTGTCAAGATGCCCCTTAAACGTCACTATCGTCCCTGCTTCCACCACCTCCTCCGGCAGCGAGTTCCAGGCACCCACTACCCTCTGTGTAAAAAACTTGCCTCGTACATCTCCTCCATACCTTGCCCCTCGCACCTTAAACCTATGCCCCCCAGTCATTTACCCCTCTACCTTGGGAAAAGGTATCTGACTATCCACTCTGTCTATGCCACTCATAATTCGGTAGACTTCTATCAGGTCACCCCTCAACCTCCGTCGTTCCAGTGAGAACAAACCAAGTTTATTCAACCGCTCCTCATAGCTAATGCCCTCCATACCAGGCAGAATCCTGGAAAATCTCTTCTGCATCCTCTCTAAAGTCTCCACATCCTTCTGGTAGTGTGGTGACCAGAATTGAACACTATACTCCAAGTGTGGCCTAACTAAGATTCTATACATCTGCAACATGACTTGCCAATTCTTATACTCAATGCCCTGGCCAATGAAGGCAAGCATGCCGTATGCCTTCTTGACTACCTTCTCCACCTGTGTTGCCCCTTTCAGTGACCTGTGGACCTGTACACCTGGATCTCTCTGACTGTCAATACTCTTGAGGGTTCTACCATTCGTTGTATATTCCCTACTTGCATTAGACCTTCCAAAATGCATTACCTCACATTTGTCCGGATTAAACTCCATCTGCCATCTCTCCGCCCAAGTCTCCAGATGATCTAAATCCTCTGACAGTCTTCAACTGTCATACATATCGCACAATGGATTGTCTTAATGTTATTTCCTTCTCCTTAACAGGCGCTAATTGTGGGGTTGCTGCTGGTGCTCGAGGAGAGAGACCCCGATTTGCTATTTCTGGTAATTATGATCAGTTCGTTCATGTTACTTTTCTCCCACGTGCCGCAGGATTGGTCCCCACACCAACAATTCCAGGAAGCATTCTATGGAGAAACAGCATGAATGCTTCCCTGGTGAGGGGGTCTCAAGCATCCAGCACAGACACAATGGAAGAGGGGACGTGTTTGGCTGAATGGCTGAGGAGTTGAGGGAATGCCAGTGGAGGTCAGGGAGGTGGGAATGGGGGAGAGTTTGGGGAAAAGGGGAGGTGCTGAGGAGACAGAGTGGGGTGAGTGAGGAGTGAAGGGAAATTGGAGAGGGGTGGGGAGGGGGCAGTGGGAGGGGACTGCGAAGGGGAATTGGGAAGCACTGGAGAGTGGGGGTTGAGGAGGGATGGGGAGAAGTGGGAGGGGGAGGGTTTGAGGAGGGATTGGGGAAATATGGAATGGGGAGGGATTGGAATGGGGAGTGAGTGGGGGGGAGGTCACGAGGAGGTGGGACAAGGTGCTGGGCATGTGGATGTGGGATGAGGGGAATGAGGAGGTGGTGAGGGTGCAGGTGTATAATGAAGGCGGGGGAACGGGGTGAGGATACTGGATAGGGTGTGAATGTGTAGTGAGGATGAGGGGGTGGGATGAGGGGGTGGGAGGTTGTGTGTATGTGTGGTGGGGCTGGGGCTGTGGGAGGGGGTGGGGGTGAGAAGGTGGGAGGGGATAGGAGTTGGGTTTCTGCGGTGAGGGTGTAGGGGGAGAGAGGAGGGGGTGTGGATGTGTCGGGGGTGGGGGTGAGGAGGTGGGGGTGAGGGTGTAGGGGGAGTGGGAGGGGGTGTGGATGTGTCAGCGTGGGGCTGAGGAGGTGGGGGTGAGGGTGTAGGGGAGTGAGGAGGGTGTGTGGATGTGTTGGGGGTGGGGGTGAGGGTGTAGGGGGAGTGGGGAGGGTGTGTGGATGTGTTGGGGGTGGGGGTGAGGGTGTAGGGGGAGTGGGGAGGGGGTATGGATGTGTTGGAGGTGGGGGTGAGGGTGTAGGGGGAGTGAGGAGGGGGTGTGGATGTGTCAGGAGTGGGGGTGAAGAGCTGGGGGGAGGGTGTAGGGGGAGTGGGGAGGGTGTGTGGATGTGTTGGAGGTGGGGGTGAGGGTGTAGGGGGAGTGAGGAGGGGGTGCTGGATGTGTTGGGGGTGGGGGTGAGGGTGTAGGGCGTGTGGGGATGTGTTGGGGGTGGGGGTGAGGGTGTAGGGGGAGTGGGGAGGTGTTGGGGGTGGGGGTGAGGGTGTAGGAGGAGTGGGGATGTGTTGGGGGTGGGGGTGAGGGTGTAGGGGGAGTGGGGAGGTGTTGGGGGTGGGGGTGAGGGTGTAGGAGGAGTGGGGATGTGTTGGGGTGGGGGTGAGGGTGTAGGGGGAGTGGGATGTGTTGGGTTGGGGGTGAGGGTGTAGGGGGTGTGGGGATGTGTTGGGGGTGGGGTGAGGGTGTAGGGCATGTGTGGATGTGTTGGGGGTGGGGGTGAGGGTGTAGGGGGAGTGGGGAGATGTTGGGGGTGGGGGTGAGGGCGTAGGGGAGTGGGGATGTGTTGGGGGTGGGTGTGAGGGTGTAGGGAGAGTGGGGAGGGTGTGTGGATTTGTTGGGGGTGGGGTGCGGGTGTAGGGGGTGTGGGGAGGTGTGGGGGTTGGGTGAGGGTGTAGGGGGAGTGGGGAGGGTGTGTGGATGGGTTTGGGGGTGGGGGGTGAGGGTGTAGGGGAGTGGGGATGTGTTGGGGGTGGGGGTGAGGGTGTATGGGGAGTGGGGAGTGTTGGGGATGGGGGTGAGGGTGTAGGGGGAGTGGGGATGTGTGTGGGGGTGGGGGTGAGGGTGTAGGGGGAAGTGGGGAGGTGTTGGGGATGGGGTGAGGGTGTAGGGGGAGTGGGGATGTGTTGGGGGTGGGGTGAGGGTGTAGGGGTGGGGGGGGGTGTGGGGTGAGGGTGTAGGGGGATGGGGAGGTGTTGGGGTGGGGGTGAGGGTGTAGGGGGTGTGGGGGGTGTTGGGGGTGAGGGTGTAGGGGGAGTGGGGAGGTGTTGGGGGTGAGGGTGAGGGTGTAGGGGGTGTGGGGAGGTGTTGGGGGTGGGGGTGAGGGTGTAGGGGGAGTGGGGAGGTGTTGGGGATGGGGGTGAGGGTGTAGGGGGTGTGGGGGGGTGTTGGGGGTGGGGTGAGGGTGTAGGGGGAGTGGGGAGGTGTTGGGGGTGGGGGTGAGGGTGTGTGGGGAGGTGTTGGGGATGGGGGTGAGGGTGTAGGGGGAGTGGGGAGGTGTTGGGGATGGGGGTGAGGGTGTAGGGGGTGTGGGAGGTGTTGGGGATGGGGGTGAGGGTGTAGGGGGAGTGGGGAGGTGTTGGGGATGGGGGTGAGGGTGTAGAGGGAGTGGGGGGGGTGTTGGGGATGGGGGTGAGGGTGTAGGGGATGTGTTGGGGATGGGGGTGAGGGTGTAGGGGGTGTGGGGGGTGTTGGGGGTGGGGGTGAGGGTGTAGGGGGAGTGGGGAGGTGTTGGGGGTGGGGGTGAGGGTGTAGGGGGAGTGGGGATGTGTTGGGGGTGAGGGTGTAGGGGGAGTGGGGAGGTGTTGGAGGTGGGGGTGAGGGTGTAGGGGGTGCGGGGAGGTGTTGGGGGTGAGGGTGTAGGGGGAGTGGGGATGTGTTGGGGTGGGGGTGAGGGTGTAGGGGGAGTGGGGAGGTGTTGGGGGTGAGGGTGTAGGGGGTGTGGGGGGGTGTTGGGGGTGAGGGTGTAGGGGGAGTGGGGAAGTTGCCCGGTTGAGTGTCTCGGTGTGATTGATGGAGGTTGAGTGTCTCGGTGTGATTGATGGAGGTTGCTCCCATTTCTGTTCACAGAGAGTATTTGGGTTTCCCTTGGCCATCGTCAATCTCATCGTCTCACCCCTACAATTCGTCATTGCGCTGGCTGCCATCCTGATTGGTCCACTCTGCTACTACTCCTTTGCGGGAATTTCAGGCACAGGCTACCTGGGATTCGCTGTCCAATTTCCGTATGGTTACAGCTCCCCCACCGTCTGCCTGGACCCCCCGCTTTACGAATATTACCACCTGGTCCTTCAACTCACCAGTCTGCTGCTGAGCGCTGTCATCTTCTCCCTGTCTCTGCATTTCTGCATCCGACTCACCATGAGATTCAACGCAACAGGAACGCTCACCGTAAGTATTGCCATCTTTCTCCTTCAGCGAAGGCGGGATGAAGTAGATTGAGGAGATCAGTTTCAGGGACTCTGTGCACGAAACATAGGGAGGGACAGAAGGAACCTCCATTTATATAGCACCTGTCACAACCTCAGGACGTCTCAAAGTGTTTGACGGCCAATGGAATGCAGTCAGTTGTAATGCAGGAATGGACATTGATGCACCGCAATCCCCCATCAACAGCAGTGTAACAATAACCAGCTCTGCACTGTGGGTGCACCCACACCACAGTCAGCGGTTAAACAAGGCAGCTCACCACCACCTTCCCCAAGGACAATTGGGGATGGGCAATGAATTCATTTCAATGTGACTAGCCATTCGGCCCTGTGTGCTCCGGGCCTCTGAGATGCTCCGCCCTCTCAGGCGGGAGTCACGTGGGCGCGATTTACGCCAGGTATTTACCAACGGGCGCCATGGCTGCTGAGGGGGAGGGAGAAGGTCAGCAACGTTTTAAAAACTGTGTAAAACTTTCTCCCTCGGGATCGGGGTGGGCTGGCTCAGGCTGCCATTGCCGCAGGTCTTGTTTCAAACCCACCCCATTTGGTACATGTTACTGTCCCCTGGCTCCTCACTCTGCTGACTGCTCGCTGTCTCCTGTCATTGCCTCTGGTCATTTAGGAGCCCACCCAGGCCGCCCCTCTGGAAACCTCAGACCCCGGCTGAGCCATCACCGGGATGGGCGTGGCCAAGCTCCGTCGCCAGCCCACCAGGTGCTGCCACTCCTCAGTCCACTCACCAGTAACTCGGCCCCACTGCAGGGGAAGAGGGGAATAGCAGAGCTCACCCCATTGGCACCCTCCCTGACACACTGCCCCTCTCAGGGCAGAGGAATCACCAGTCACACTATCAACCAGACCACCCCGCAGGACCACCCAGCTGTCTCCAAGCCCTGCCTGCCCACCGCACCCCTGATCCCATCCATCCTGCCCCAGGTCAGGGTGTTACATCCAGGACCCACATCACACTGTAGCCACGCTCCCAGCAGACGCACTCATCCCTGCCTCACCCTCACCTGTAAGACCTGCCCACACACAGGCCTCTAATGATGGAGGTGATTGGTGGCACACGGTGACCATCTCCCCCGCACCACCAGGGCCACACTGCCAGTGGCCAGTGCCCACCCAGTGGACCCCACTGGGGAGGCAGGACAGGGGCCGCAGAGCCTATCACTGACCCGGCTTGTGGCAGCCTCCGATACTCCTGTTGATAGGGACAGATGGTGAGGATAGAACGATCGCCCCATTGAGGTGATAGTCTCTGTGATTGTGGACGGTGCAGGTAAATGCAGTGCTGAGAAATCAGTGTATTTCCCGAACTGTGCCTCTGGGGTGTGTTGGGTTTGTGGCTGGGGGTGAGGTACCCCCGACAGGCCGACCTGGTCTGATGGTGATCCTGGAAGACAATAGACAAGACACAAGGTGAGGTCTCAGAAAGGAGTAAGCTGGGGGAGAGGGGTGGCGCACTTTGCATTAGGGACTCACTTGGTTGTCGCATGCCGACCTCCGCCTCGGAGATAGTCCTCTTCTCCACCTCCCCGGATAATCCCATCAGAGATAGTCCTCTCCAACACCATCCCGGATAATCCCATTGGAGATATTCTTCTCCTGCACCTTCCCGGATAATCCCATTGGAGATATTCTTCTCCTGCACCTTCCCGGATAATCCCATTGGAAATATTCTCCTCCTGCACCTTCCCGGATAATCCCATTGGAGATCATCCTCTCCTGCACCTTCCCGGATAATCCCATTGGAGATATTCTTCTCCTGCACCTTCCCGGATAATCCCATCGGAGATCATCCTCTTCTCCACCTTCCCGGATAATCCCATTGGGGATAGTCCTGTCCTGCACCATCCCGGATAATCCCATTGGAGATATTCTTCTCCTGCACCTTCCCGGATAATCCCATCGGAGATCATCCTCTCCAACACTATCCCGGGATAATCCCATCAGAGATAGCCCTCTCCTGTACCGCCCCGGATAATCCCATTGGAGATCACCCTCTCCTGTACCTCTCCGGATAATCCCATTGGAGGTCGCTCTCTCCAGTACCTTCCCGGATAATTCCCCTCGCCTTCTTCTTTGCGAAGGTGAGAGCTGAGAGGTCTGGGATGCTGCCGCCAGTCTTCTCCCGCTCTCCTGTTATGGGCTGACGTTTGCTCGGGGTCACATAAAGGACATGGTGAGACACATTGAGGTGAGATACACGGGGTGGGTTGGGGGGGGGGGGGGTCCGTAGCTGGGGGCAGGGGTGTGCACAGAGAGGACAATACAGGTGTTGGGGTCTGGTGCAGGGTTTGGTGCGGAGTCTGCACGTCCTCCCCCTGTGTGCGTGGGTTTCCTCCGGGTGCTCCGGTTTCCTCCCACAGTCCAAAGATGTGCAGGTTAGGTGGATTGGCCATGATAAATTGCCCTGTGTCCAAAAAGGTTAGGAGGGGTTATTGGGTTACGGGGATAGGGTGGAAATGAGGGCTTATCATGAGTCGGTGCAGACTTGATGGGCCGAATGGCCTCCTTCTGTATGTTTTATATTTAATGCAATGGGGACAGGGGAGGTGTGATAATCCAGAATAAACTCATTTGTGTAGAAGCTTTTAGTTTAGACGGGCAGCATGGTCGGCGCAGGCTTGGACGGCCGAAGGGCCTGTTCCTGTGCTGTTCTTGGCTTTGTTCTTTGTGCACTGATGCCCAGAAAGGCTTTTTCACACAAAGGGCGGTGGAATCTGGGAATCTGGCACTCTCTCTGCAAAAAAACATTGAGGTTGCGGTGGGAGGGGCCTAAATTAAATATTTCAAAACAGAGATTGATAGATTTTTAGCGAGTAAGGATATTAACGGATATGAGTTGCAGAGCAGTCACCATCCGATCGGATGCTGGAATCGTTTCAAGGGGCTGAATGGCCTCCTCCTGTTCCCACGTTCCGAGGCTTTTACCATCAAAAAAGTCCAGAAGTGGAGAGAGGCAGGCAGTTACACAAGGAGCCTTTGAACTGGAATGTGGCACGAACTTGCACAGCGACTTCAAAGGGGAAATGAAGATCACAACACAGGGAATGTATCTGAAACAAATTGGAATCTGAGAGAGAAAGTCAGATGAATGCAGGAAAGATGGGAACTTGTCAAAACTTTCAGTTCAAACAGATGTGGCATTTAGTGTGTGTACTTCAATGATATTAAGTAACAGGCCCTCACTGTGTGTAACAGAGTGTTTTAACGAATATACACAATACTGCTTTCAGTATTGTTCAAATACATTGAACAATCCCCCCCCCCCCCCCCCCCCCCCCACTCCACACATACACACACACACACAGACACCCTGTCCCCAATCAAAGTCACTGATATTGGAGCTCACCACTCCAGAGGGATTTCATTCTGATCTGGGTCAGAGTGTGAGAGACTCCCGGCGGACAGGACCAGACTACGATGCTCCTGCAGTCGAATTGCTCCACAACACCTTCTCCCACTAAGGGGTGAGATGGTGCTGTAAGGTGGGTGTGTGAAGATGTACATGCTCCCCCCCCGCCCCCCACGCACTTCCTCCCCACCCACACCCCCATGTCCCCAGTTTTGTGTGTGGAGGGTAGCTACAGATCCCGCAACATGATCCCAGTTGCAACCAGGAAGCTGCTGTACGGCGAAAGACAGCAACAAATCTGACATTTCTATAGCACCTTTCACACCCCAGGATGTCCCAAAATGCTTTACAGCCGATGAAGTAGTTTTGTGGAGTGTGGTCACTGCTTGACTATAGAACCAGGCCAGCATGCTGACACACATCCAGATTCCACAAAATGCAACATAATAATAACCAGAATGTTTCCAGGATTCCTCACCGTGAGACTGCCCCGCCACCGCTGGGAGCGAGGACGGGGAATTTTGTTCTGTTTGGTTTTTGGGGAGTTCGTTGAAGGTTAAAGGCCAGGACATCGGAAATAATTCCCGTTCTTCAATATAATGTTGGAGCCTCATTTACACCCACCTGTGAGGATGGATAGGATTCGGCTTAATGTAACATTAAAAAGACAGCTCCTCTGACAATGCAGCTCCTCTGGCAGTGCAGCTCCTCTGGCAATGCAGCTCCTCTGGCAATGCAGCTCCTCTGGCAGTGCAGCTCCTCTGGCAATGCAGCTCCTCTGGCAGTGCAGCTCCTCTGGCAATGCAGCTCCTCTGGCAGTGCAGCTCCTCTGACAATGCAGCTCCTCTGACAATGCAGCTCCTCTGGCAGTGCAGCTCCTCTGGCAATGCAGCTCCTCTGACAATGTAGCAACTCCGGCAATGTAGCAACTCCGGCAATGCAGCAACTCCGGCAGTGTAGCTCCTCTGGCAATGCAGCTCCTCTGGCAGTGTAGCTCCTCTGGCAATGTAGCAACTCCGGCAATGTAGCAACTCCGGCAATGTAGCAACTCCGGCAATGCAGCTCCTCTGGCAGTGTAGCTCCTCTGGCAGTGTAGCTCCTCTGGCAATGTAGCAACTCCGGCAATGCAGCTCCTCTGGCAGTGTAGCTCCTCTGGCAATGTAGCAACTCCGGCAATGTAGCAACTCCGGCAATGTAACAACTCCGGCAATGTAGCTCCTCTGGCAATGTAGCAACTCCGGCAATGTAGCAACTCCGGCAATGCAGCTCCTCTGGCAGTGTAGCTCCTCTGGCAATGTAGCAACTCCGGCAATGTAGCAACTCCGGCAATGCAGCTCCTCTGGCAGTGTAGCTCCTCTGGCAATGTAGCAACTCCGGCAATGCTGCTCCTCTGGCAGTGTAGCTCCTCTGGCAGTGTAGCAACTCCGGCAATGCTGCTCCTCTGGCAGTGTAGCTCCTCTGGCAGTGTAGCAACTCCGGCAATGTAGCAACTCCGGCAATGCAGCTCCTCTGGCAGTGTAGCTCCTCTGGCAATGTAGCAACTCCGGCAATGCAGCTCCTCTGGCAGTGTAGCTCCTCTGGCAATGTAGCAACTCCGGCAATGTAGCAACTCCGGCAATGTAGCAACTCCGGCAATGCAGCTCCTCTGGCAGTGTAGCAACTCCGGCAATGTAGCAACTCCGGCAATGCAGCTCCTTTGGCAGTGCAGCTCCTTTGACAGTGCAGAACCTCTGGCAGTGCAGCACCTCTGGTAGCTTCTCTGACAATGCAGCGTCTCTGACAGTGCAGGCCCTCTGGCGGTGCAGCATCATCGACAGTGCAGCACCTCTGGCAGTACAGCTCCCGGACAGAGCAATCCCTCTGACAGTGCAGCTCCTTTGGCAGTGAAGTATCTCTGACAGTGTAGACCCTCTGGCAGTGCAGCAACTCTGACAGTGCAGACCCTCTGACAGTGCAGACCCTCTGACAGTGCAGCATCCCAAACAGTGAAGCATCCCTGACAGTGCAGACCCTCTGACAGTGCATACCCTCTGGCAGTGCAGCTCCCGGACAGAGCAATCCCTCTGACAGTGCAGCTCCTTTTGCAGTGAAGTATCTCTGACAGTGTAGACCCTCTGGCAGTGCAGCAACTCTGACAGTGCAGACCCTCTGACAGTGCAGACCCTCTGGCAGTGCAGCAACTCTAACAGTGCAGACCCTCTGGCAGTGCAGACCCTCTGACAGTGCAGCAACTCTGACAGTGCAGACCCTCTGACAGTGCAGCAACTCTGACAGTGCAGACCCTCTGACAGTGCAGCAAGTCTGACAGTGCAGACCCTCTGACAGTGCAGACCCTCTGACAGTGTAGCTCCTCTGGCAGTGCAGCTCCTCTGGCAGTGCAGACCCTCTGGCAATGCAGGAGTGAATGCAAGCCTGGATTGTGCGCTGATGTTCCTGCAGTTCGGTTTTAAACCCACACCCTCTAACTCACAGGTAAGTTTCTTTTACATTTGGGGCACAGCTGGCTGTCTGATTCAGCTGCTGGTCACACACAGACTGCCTCACTGTCACTGTTTAACAGTCAGGACCCGCTGCAGTACTGACCTCTATACTCCCCACATACCATCAAAAATAGTTATAACATGCCAGCCGTGACTATCAAACTCCTCTGCAGCTTGGCGTGCTGTGGTATAGTCACTCTGGGTATAAACTCACTGAGCCAATGCAGGAATGAATCCACTCAATTCTTTATTTCCTTCTCTGCAGGGTCAGCGCTGGAGGTGGTAAGCTTTCCTCATCCTGTCTTCCTGGATTCCCGCCTCGCAATGAGTTGCTGAAGGATTGCGATCGAAAACAGGGACTTGTAATTGACAGAGAGGGATTTGCCCCTTATAACTCTGTACACACAATAAAGACTGGCATTTCCAATGTGACCTTCGCAATCACCGGGCATTCAAAAACATTTGACATCTAACCTAAGTGCTTTTCGATGTGTGGTCACTGCTGTAAACAACCGATTTGTGCACAGCAAGACTCCACAAACAGCGACGTGATAATGACCAAATGGTCTGTTTCAGAGATGTTGATTAAGTGATAAATGTTGGCTCCAGACCACCAGGGGATACCCTCCCCCCCAAATCACTCCCATCCTCCCCCCTCACCCCCCCCCCTCACCTCTCTCCCCCCCCCCCCCCCCTTGTCTACCCCCCCCCCCCCCCTCCCCCCAGCTATTGTTCAAAAAGTGCCTACAGGAATGTTCACTTCCAGCTGAGAGGGCCAGAGGTTAACATTTATTCCCCCGACAGTGCCGCACTCCTTCAGCACTGTGCTGGGGTGCCAGCCTGCAATCCTGTGCCCTGGGTGGGGCTTGTACCCAAAACCTTCTGACTCCGAGGTCAGAGTGTTTGTGGTTTGCAGGCCGTACCCCACACTGTCTCCTTCCACCCGGTGAGCCCTCTGACGACCGTGCTCCCAATTCAATTGCTCCCCCCCCCCCCGTCGCCCCACCCCCACCCCCACTCCCCCCCCCCTTCCATCCAGGAGGTTGCTAAAGGCCTCGGCAGTAACCTCCATTCACATGCTGCATTTCGCTTTGCAGAAAACTTTCCTGGGCGCTTCTTAGATGCGTCACGGGGAATACAATGTGACCTTCATCTGGATCCAGAGGTCTCAGGAAGGGGCAGTGGCTGCTGGGAATCTGAAATGGAAAGCGGAAAAGGCCGGAGTAATGCCGAGCGGGAACTTTGGTGTTCACGGGGAGAGGAATAGAGCGGACAGGGTTACAGCTCATAGATCATAGAATCATTACAGTGCAGAAGGAGGCCATTCGGCCCATCGAGTCTGCACCGGCTCTTGGAAAGAGCACCCTACCCAAGTCCACGCCCCCACTCTACCCCCGTAACCCAGCAACCCTACCAAACCTTTTTGGACACTAAGGGGCAATTTATCACGGCCAATCCACCGAACCTTCACATCTTTGGACTGTGGGAGGAAACCGGAGCACCCGGAGGAAACCCACTCAAACACGGGGAGAACGTGCAGACTCCACGACCCAAGCTGGGAATCGAACCAGGGAGCCTGGAGCTGTGAAACAACTGTGCTAACCACTGTGCTACCATGCTGTGTAACAATGGCCTAACATCAGAACCGATTCCCCCATGTTTCCTCCAGAATGTTCCAGATTTTTTTATTATCCATTATGTGTAGAAGGTGGATTTTAAGCAGGGAAGTGAGGCAGAGGAGTGGGTAGGTTTAGGGAGGGTATTGACGAGGCGAGGCCTGCTGAAGATCCTATTATATTACGCATAGTACTATCCTGTTACTCATTTGCTTACTTCCAGAATGGTCGGATGGTTGATGTTCAGTGACACACAAAGTCTTCAAATTAAGCAAATACCTTTTTTTGAGTAACGATAATAAATTAACTATGAGTTTGTTCACTCTTCTCCAACTATAACTGAAAATTAGATAAATAAGGTTAAGCAAAAATAATGTTCAACTTCACCTGCTCACTAAGCTTTATCTCTACCACTAGTCACTCCTGATAGGAAGAGGCGGGAATCTCCTCTGAGTGCAGTTTATATACATATACCAGGTGCTGCCATCTAGTGTTGCCTAGCACTTACTTACAGATGTTAACCCCTTACATACCAGCAGATATACAGATCACTACAGTCCTGGCTTCCAATGGAAGAGCAGATCAAATTGGGAATAGGGAGGCTATTGTTAGAGGAATGCGGAAATCTCAGAGGCTTTGGTCGAGGAGGATTGATGAACAAGAATTAAAAATGTTTTGCTGCAGTTGGGCGAGACCGTGAATGGGCGGACACTGAGAGATTGTTTCTGCAGCTCGGGAGAGTCGAGACCAGTGTTCTTCAAAGTCGGGGGTGCGACCCGTGGGTGGGTCGCGGGTGGGTGTCGGGAGGGTCGCGGAGCCGTTGTCCGCCGCGCTCCCGATCACGCAAATCCCAGCGCAGCAGCCGGCTTTTCATAACGCCAGCTGCAAGCGGCCGCGAGCATGTTAAAGAAAAATTTGGCCGCATTGTGCACCATGATCGACGCGCATGCACCCCGATAATCGGGCACGCATGCGCAGTGCGGCCGCTATTCTTTTAAGCAGTTGCAGCTTTTTGTTTTACAAGTTCTGGAGTGGTTTTTATTCATTTATTTTATTCATTTAATTTTTATTTTTTTCATTTATTTTATTCATTTTAGTTTTTTTACAAGTTCGGGGGGGGTTTTATTTGATAAAAGCTTACAGGAAAAAAACGCAGAACTTTGGACCGATGGAGACTCCATACTTTCCGACACCGGAAGGCTTCACCTTCATCCAACAGGTTCCATTGGAGGAGCGTGTCCGAGGGCCAAAGGGACACAAAACCATTTCCTCCATTTTTGTCAGCAGCAAAGAAGGTAAGAGAAAATGGTGGGTCTCACGGGTCGGCTGGCGTGGGTCGCAAAGGTCGGCCGGCGTGGGTCTCACGGGTTGGCTGGCGTTGGTCTCACGGGTCGGCTGGCGTGGGTCCCACGGGTCGGCTGGCGTGGGTCGGACGGGTCAGACGGCGTGGGTCGCAAAGGTTGGCCGGTTGGTAAAAATGGGTACCCGGAAAAAAAGTTTGAAGAACGCTGGTCTAGACCATGGGGGCCGATTATTTAGGACTGAGATGAGGAGAAGGTGCTTCACTCAAAGGGTTATGAATCTTTGGAATTCTCCGGCCTGGAATGTTGCAGAAGCTCCATCACTGAATATATTGAAGGCTGTGAGGCAGTCAGATCTTTTGGTCTCTCAGAGAATGAAGGGATTTGTAGAACAGGCAGAGAGATGAAAGCCAAGATCGCATTGAATGGTGCAGTAGGCTCGATGGGCACAGTGGTCTACTCCTGACCCTATTGCCTCTGATCCGGTGTTCATGCGATTGCAAGGCCAGAGGAGGTTACAGTGATAGGGAATGCAGGGGGATTGGAGGAGGGGTCGGGGAAGGCAATGGAGGTGTTTGGAGCCAGGAATGAGGATTTTAACATCGTGGTGTTGCTGGACGGAGAGGTGATGTAGTTCAATGAGCACGAGGAGAAAGGGGTGATTGGGACTTGGTGTCAGTTTGGATATAGAATTACTGATGAACTCAAGTTAGGTGTTCACCAAAACCCACTTTCACAGCCATATTTCCTTCCTCAGCGATTGTCTCCGTCTCCGACTCACCCCACGTGTATTCAAGTTCTACCCCTCATGTTTCAATCCAGGCTTACTGATATCTCCAGGATGTACAACGTTCCTTGGACTGCAGTTCCCGCCACATCCTGAGATCCACGCTCAGCGTTGTGTGCCGCCATGTATACACACTCGATAGCGCTTTCCAGCAGCGCCCATTCACCCTCTCTCAAAGATGTCCTTGTCCTCAGTTTCATTTCATTCCTCATCTCATCCGACGCCTTAACAAGCAACATTTCTTTACACGTGTTATCGAACACAAGCTCCAACAACTCATTGGTACCAATGGCCATGCAGGACCCTCCACCCATCCCGTTCCTCGGACCACATCCCTCCTAACCCCAGCTCATGCCGTGTCTTCACCAAACCCTCTGACCTTCCCCTCTCTGAGACTCAGCGAAGGACTCTGCTTCATAACCGTATGCCCTCGCCTCAATGAACTTCGGGCTCGACACGATGCTGAACCTTTCTTCCACTGCCTTCGTCTCCACGCTCACTTCTTTGGGCAGGAATCCTCCCCCCGTTTAACAGATCCTTTCACCCTCAACCAGGACCTCTCCCTCCAGCCACTTACCTGCTCAAGATCTTTTCATTCAGAACTGTTGACGAGACATCAACCATCTCAATCTCTCTGCTCCTACCACACACTCTGACCTGCTGCCCTCTGAACTTGCTGCTCCCTCTGCTCTCTCAGGCCCAACCCTGACTTTATCATCAAACCCGCTGATAAGGGTGGGGCTGTTGTTGTCTGCCGTACTGACCTCTACCTCACAGAGGTTGAATGGCAACTCGCAGATATGTCCTCCTACCTCCCCCTGACCCATGACCTCACCACTGAGCATCAAGCCATTGTGCCAAGGGCTGTCACTGACCTCATCCCCTCTGGAGGTCTTCCCTGCACAGCGTCCAACCTCAATCTCCGAACCCCGGACAGTCCATCTCTACCTCCTCCCCAAAATCCACAAACAGGACTCCCCCAGTAAGCCCTAGTGTCAGCCTGTTCCTGCCCCACCAAACTCATTTCTTCCTATCCTGAATCCATCCTCTCTTATCTTGTCCAGTCCCTTCCCACCTACATCCACGATTCCTCCGATGCCCTACATCATATCAACAACTTCCAGTTCCCGAACCCTAACCACCTCCTCTTTCCCATGGATGTCCAACCTCTCTACCTCCATTCCCCACCAGGATGTCCAATCCCCCTATACCTCCATTCCCAACCAGGATGTCCAATCCCTCTCTCCCTCCCCACCAGGATGTCCAATCCCTCTCTCCCTCCATTCCCCACCAGGCTGTCCAATCCCCCATTACCTCCATTCCCCACCAGGGTGCCCAATCCCTCTATACCCCCATTCCCCACCAGGATGTCCAATCCTTCTCCCTCCATTCCCCACCAGGATGCCCAATCCCTCTCCCTCCATTCCCCACCAGGATGTCCAATCCCTCTCTCCCTCCATTCCGCACCAGGATGTCCAATCCCCCTATACCTCCATTCCCCACCAGGATGTCCAATCCCTCTCTCCCTCCATTCCCCACCAGGCTGTCCAATCCCTCTCTCCCTCCATTCCGCACCAGGATGTCCAATCCCTCTATACCCCCATTCCCCACCAGGATGTCCAATACCTCTATACCCCCATTCCCCACCAGGATGTCCAATCCCTCTATACCTCCATTCCCCACCAGGATGTCCAATACCTCTATACCTCCATTCCCCACCAGGGTGTCCAATCCCTCTATACCTCCATTCCCCACCAGGATGTCCAATCCCTCTGTACCCCCATTCCCCACCAGGATGTCCAATCCCACTATACCTCCATTCCCCACCAGGATGTCCAATCCCTCTATACCTCCATTCCCCACCAGGATGTCCAATCCCTCTCTCCCTCCATTCCCCACCAGGGTGTCCAATCCCTCTATATCTCCATTCCCCACCAGGCTGTCCAATCTCTCTTCCTCCATTCCCCACCAGGATGTCCAATCCCTCCCCCCCATTCCCCACCAGGATGTCCAATCCCTCTATACCTCCATTCCCCACCAGGGTGTCCAATCCCTCTATACCTCCATTCCCCACCAGGATGTCCAATCCCTCTCTCCCTCCATTCCCCACCAGGGTGTCCAATCCCTCTCTCCCTCTATTCCTCACCAGGATGTCCAATCCCTCTCTCCCTCCCCACCAGGATGTCCAATCCCTCTCTCCCTCCCCACCAGGATGTCCAATCCCTCTCTCCCTCCCCACCAGGATGTCCAATCCCTCTCTCCCTCCCCACCAGGATGTCCAATCCCTCTCTCCCTCCCCACCAGGATGTCCAATCCCTCTCTCCCTCCATTCCCCACCGGGATGGTCGGAAGGCTCTCTGCTTCCTCCTCAAGCAGAGGGCTGAACAATCCCCATCACCACCACTCCCCTCCGTCTGACTGAACTTGTCCTCTCACTCAACAATTTCTCCTTTAACATGTCTCATTTCATCCAAACCTCAGGTTAGGCTCAGGTGCCGGTTCTGCCTGTCTCTTTATGGGGTATGTGGAACATTCTTTATTCCAGTCTTACTCCTGCCCCATCCCACATCTCTTTTATCGGAATATCGACAACTGTTTCGGTGCCATTCCATGTTCCCGTCTGGACTTGGAAATATTTATTAATTTTGCTTCCAATTTCCACCCATCTATCACCTTCACCTGGTCCATTCCGACACTTCCCTTCCCTTCCTTGACCTTTCTATTTCAATTGTTGGGGATAGACTGTTCAATAGTATCCATTACAAACCCACTGACTCCCACAGTTCCCACAACTACAGCTCTTCACAGCCCACATCCTGTCCGGACTCCATCCCATTCTCCCAGTTCCTTCACCTCCGTTGTATCTGTTCTGCTGATGCCACTTTACAAAGCAGCGCTGCTGACATGTCTTCATTCTTCCTTAATCGTGATTTCCCACCCACTGTAGCCGACAGGGCTCTCAACCGTGTCCAACCCATCTCCCGCACCCCTGCCATCACCCCTTCCCCTCCCTCCCAGAACCAGAACCCCCTTGTCCTCACTTTTCATCTCACCTCTACCACTTTCAAAGAATCATCCTCCGCTAGTTCCACCAGCTCCAGCAGGTTTCCACCACCGAACACATCTTCCTCCCCCCTCCCCCTGTCAGCATTCTGCAGGGACCGTTCCCTCCGGGATACCCTACTCCTCTCCTCCATCACCCCCAACACCTCACACTCTTCCCACGGCACCTTCCCAAGCAATCGCAGAAGGTGCAACACCTGCCCCTTTACCTCCTCCCTGCTCATCATCCCAGGGCCTGAACACTCTTTCCAAGTGAGGCAGCGTTTCCCAAGCACCTCCTTCAACCTGGTCTGGTGCATTCGCTGCTCCCAGTGGGGTCCACTCTACACTGGACAGCTAAAGGCAGACTGGGTGGCCGCTTTGCAGAACACCTCCGGTCCGTCCGCAAGTAGGACCCAGACCTTCCTGTCGCTGCCATTTCACCTCCCCGCCCACATGTCCGTCCTTGGCCGGCTGCAATGTTCCAGTGAAGCCCAGCGCAAACTGGAGGAACAGCACCTTCCGGACTGAACATTGAGTTCAACAACTTCAGACTGTGAACTCTCTCCTCCACCTTCACCACATTTTTATTTCTATTAATTTATCTTCATTTCTTCCATTGATCTGTTTGTCCCTCACCATTGACCCCCCCCCCCCCCCCCAACCCCCACCACGCTCCCCTCCCGCACTTGGACCACCTGTTTCCTGATCCTAATGATCCTTTGACCCACTGCTCACCTTTCTTCCGCCATTCACACATTCTAATCTCGTTATGTGCAAGTGGTTAGCACTGTGGCTTCACAGCGCCAGGGTCCCAGGTTCGGTTCCCGGCTGGATCACTGTCTGTGTGGAGTCTGCACGTTCTCCCCGTGTCTGCGTGGGTTTCCTCCGGGTGCTCCGGTTTCCTCCCACAGTCCGAAGACGGGTAGGTTAGGTGGATTGGCCATGCTAAATTGCCCTTAGTGTCCAAAAAGATTAGGAGGGGTTATTGGGTTGGGGGGATAGGGAGGAAGTGAGAGCTTAAGTGGGTCGGTGCAGACTCGATGGGCTGAATGGCCTCCTTCTGCTCTGTATGTTCTATGTAAGAGTCACTCAGACTCGAAACGTTAGCTCCCTTCTCTCTCCACAGACGCTGTCAGACCTTCAGAGTGTCCAGTGTTTTCCGTTCCTGTTTCAGATTCCAGCATCCGCAGTAATTTGCTTTTATCTGAGTGATTTAGGATTTGGGGATGCTGTTTCTGCTCATTCGTTTGCGAAGTAGCCTGATGCCAAGCGGGAGGAACTGGCAATAAAAAGAACGTGGATGGTTAAAAATACCGAAATGAAGATGGGGTTGAATGCGGTCTGTGGAAGGGACCTGCGATACCCCCACTCTCCAGGCAGTGGCACTGCGGAGAGCCAACATTTTCCTGCGGCCAAGGGTGTCACCCACAGGCCATTTCTGGTATTGCAGGAAAGTTTCACCACGGGTGTATTTTCTATCTGGTGCCCGAGGATGTATGTCAGGAAAATTGGGCGATTCCTACAGTGGATGAAAACCAACCCCATTGCATTGGCAGAGCACCTTATCAGAAGGTCAGGAGATCCCAAACGTTCACATCCAGAAAATTACTTTTGAAATTGTTTGTTAATTCAATCTCAAAATGTGGTCCAGCATATGTTGCCCATCCCTAATTGCCCCTCGGGATGGTGGTGGTGAGCCGCCTCCTTGAGCCGCTGCAGTCCCTGTGGTGTAGGTACACCCACGGTGCTGTTAGGGAGGATTTCGACCCAGCGAGCTCGCACGAGAGACAAAGACAAGGTCAATACAATTCCTTAAAGCTTCTGGTTGAGGGAGGGGATGAAAGTTGCCAGATGGTTTAAGCTCACCGGAACTGGCTGATGGGGACTCGGGTGAGAGTTTCTACAGCAGAATAACAGCCCCGAGGCAGGACATTCAACCCATCTCCTCCGTGCTGGTGATCATGGTCGACTCGAGCCTCCTCCTGTTGTGTTACGTACTCTGGGATAACACAGGCTGCAACTCAATGCAGCTTTGACCAAAAGATACTCCAGACTTTGAAGTAAGTTCAATGTGATTTATTGAGCCATTAGCACAGTTCTCTATGAGTTCGACTCTCCTGCTTAACTTGCTATAGTAACTCAGTCTAACTAACCAGTCTGCTCTAAGCCACGTGGTGGGTGTGATGCTTCTGATCTGCCCCTGTCCTACTCTCTAAGTATCGCCTGTGGAAAGAGACAGAGCATGTGTACCCTGTCCTTCTATATGGGTTGTGTAACGCCCACTCGTGGTAGTGTCACCTCTGGGTGTCTTGACTGCCCATTGGTCATGTCCTATTCTATGTGTTCATTAGCTGTATGTCTGTGTCTCATGTGACCTCCGGTGCTCCCTCTAGTGTTTACTTAGTCGTAGTATATTTACATTAACCCCTTGTGTATTTACAGTGATGCATATCACTGCATCTCCTACCCCCTCTTCACCTTACTCCACTTTCCCCACCCCATCCATCAACATACCCTATTGTCCCTCGCTCCCTCAATCCAGCTTTCCCCTCACAAACATCGTTAATACTCACTCGGCCACCCCCTGTGGGAGTGGCTGCCTCATTCTCACCACTCTCTGCACAAAGAAGTTTCTCCTGAATTCCTGACGGGATTAGTTTTGGTAATTCTGACATGGTTCCTAGTTCCAGTCGCTTCCGCAAGTGAAAATATCTCCTGTACATTGACCCTGCCGAAACCCTATCATAATTTTGTTATTAAACATGAAGGCAACCGACCGTTGGTCAGTGAGGAGAGTGAATCTCCTGCCGGCCAGGTAACGCCTCCAGTGCCGCACAGCTTCAACGATGGCTTGGGTCTCCTTTTCGACCTGGTTGAGGGTGGCAGCCTGAGCGGCGTCTGATGCATCGCTCTCGACCTGGAAGGGGAGGGTCTTGTCGACCGCGTGCATCGCGGCCTTGGCGATGTCGGCCCTGATGCGGTTGAAGGCCTGGTGAGCCTCGGCCGACAGGGGAAAAACGGTGGATTGAATGAGTGGGCGGGCCTTGTCCACATAGATCGGGACCCACTGGGCGTAGTATGAAAAGAACCCCAGGCATCGTTTGAGGGCCTTGGGGCAGTGGGGAAGGGGGAGTTCCAAGAGGGGGTGCATGCGATCGGGGTCGGGCCCCAGAACTCTGTTCTGGACCAAATAGACGAGCATGGCTAATCGGTTCGTGCTGAACACAGACGTCTCCTTGTTGTACGTGAGGTTGAGGAGAATGGCGGTGCGGAGAAATTCGGGAAAGTTGGCGTCATGGTCCTGCTGATCGTGGCCACAGATGGTGACATTGTCCAGGTACGATAAAGTGGCTCGCAGTCCGTACCGGTCAACCATTCGGTCCATCTCCCGTTGGAAGACCGAGACCACGTTGGTGATGCCAAAGGGAACCCTAAGGAAGTGGTAAAGGCGGCCGTCCACTTCAAATGCAGTGTCTGGGCGGTCCGCCTTGCGAATGGGGAGCTGCTGGTTGGCAGATTTCAGGTCCACTGTCGAGAAGACCCAGTTCTGTGCAATCCGATTGGCCATATCAGATATGCGTGGGAGGGGGAACGCGTCAAGCTGCCTGTACCGATTGATGGTCTGGCTGTAGTCAACAACCATCCTGTTTTTCTCCCCGGTTTTCACCACTACTGTGGTGATATGATTTGCATAGCTGTCTGCCATTGGGGCAGAACACCGGCTTACCATTGGCCCTGGTCGGTCATGTGCCTCTCGACCGATTGGTTGAGACCAGTCATGTGACAGCTCTCCGATTGGTCGAGAGGCTGAGTTAACCACGCCTCCATACCGAGGTATAAATAGTCGAACGCCCGGCGGTCGTCCATTTTATTGTAGACAACCGCAGGGCTAAGTTCTAGCTTATTAAAGCCTAACTTTTGTAAAGCAACTCGCCTCTCGTGCAATTGATGGCTCATCAATTTAATAAGCTAGATTTTTGAAGATGGAGTTCCGGATCAAGCCCGAATGCCTCCGCATCAGCCCGCAAACTCAGAACTCTGCAGAACGTTTTCAACATTGGCTGGCATGTCTCGATGGATACCTGGAGTCTGCAACCAGCCCCCCCACCATGGCACAGAAGCTTCACATCCTCCACTCCAGCGTGGGTATCGACGCCTACGCGATAATCAAGGAGGAGAAAGATTACAATGCCGCCATGCTAAGCTGAATGGACAATTCATTAAACCAGTCAACAGGGTATTCGCCCGACATCTTCTGGCCACCAGACAACAGCTCCCCGGTGAGTCACTAAACCAATTATACCAGGCCCTCGCTATCCTGGGGAGGAATTGCTCCTGCCTCGCAGTTTCAGCCACGGAGCACATGGAACTGCTGATCAGAGACGCTTACGTGGCTGGGATGCAGTCCCCCGCTATCCGCCAGCGGATGCTGGAGAAAGCCGACCTCAGCTTAACTGAGGCACGGACTCTCTCCACCTCCCTGGAGGTCGCCGATCTAAACGCCCGTGCCTATGTCCCCAGCCGCGCCACACCACCCTGGGCCTCCTGGCTGCTTCCCCACCGCCATCCGCCGCTCCCGACCTCCCTCAGGCCTGCGCCGCGGGACGCTTCCCCACCGCCATCCGCCGCTCCCGACCTCCCTCAGGCCTGCGCCGCGGGACGCTTCCCCACCGCCATCCGCCGCTCCCGACCCCCCTCAGGCCTGCGCCGCGGGACGCTTCCCCACCGCCATCCGCCGCTCCCGACCTCCCTCAGGCCTGCGCCGCGGGACGCTTCCCCACCGCCATCCGCCGCTCCCGACCCCCCTCAGGCCTGCGCCGCGGGACACCCCGACAAGTCCACGGGGCCCCGCTGCTATTTCTGTGGGATCACGAAACACCCTCGCCCGCGCTGCCCAACCCGCTCCGCCCTCTGTAAGAGCTGCGGGGAAAAGGGCCACTTCTCCACAAACTGCCAGGCCAAAACGGTCGCTGCGGTTCCTCTAGACGCCTCGCAACACTCTCCCCCCCCCGCCCCCGGACCCCCGCGCCCGGCCTGCGCGCCTCTCTCTCTCCTCTGGGGCCTCCCAGTCCCCTCCTGGTCGCCACGCAACTCTCCCCCCCCCCGCCCCGGGCCCCGAGATGGCGGCGCCCAGGACCCCGACTCCACGTGCGGATCCTGGCCACCGCCTTCCGGGACTGGCACGCAAGGTCCTTCCAGCATCTACTCGGACGACGACGACGAATACGGATTTTCTCCACGGCTCGCGGCCATTCAGCTCGACCAGTCACGTCCACGCACGCTCGCCAAAACGACAACGCTCATCTACCTCAACGGCCACGAGACGGGCTGCCTGCTGGACTCCGGGAGCACACAAAGCTTCGTTCACCCTGCCACGGTAAGACGCTGCGCGCTCCCTGTCCATCCTGTAAATACAGAATCGGGTTAGCCTCAGGTTTGCACTCCGTCCGCATCACCGGGTGCTGCATCGCGGACCTCACGGTCCAAGGGAAGGTTTTTTAAAAATTATAAACTCCTTGTTCTCCCCGACCTTTGCGCACCGGCACTCCTAGGACTGGACTTCCAGTGCAACCTGCAGAGCTTGACCTTCCAATTCGGCGGCCCTATACCCCCCTCACTGTCTGCAGCCTCGCGTCCCTCAAAGTGGACCCCCCCTCCTTGTTTGCTAATCTCACCCCCGATTGCAAACCCGTCGTGACACGGAGCAGACGGTACAGCGCCCAGGACCGATCCTTCATCAGGTCCGAGGTCCAGAGGTTGCTGACGGAAGGGGTCATCGAGGCCAGCAACAGTCCCTGGCGAGCCCAAGTGCTGGTGGTCCGGACTGGGGAGAAAAACCGGATGGTCATCGACTACAGCCAGACCATCAGCCAGTTTACGCAACTGGACGCGTATCCTCTCCCCCGTATTTCTGCCATGGTAAACGATATCGCGAAATACAAAGTCTTCTCCACGGTGGACCTTAAGTCCGCTTACCACCAGCTCCCCCTCCGCGCGAGTGACCGCAAATACACCGCGTTTGAGGCAGATGGGCGCCTCTACCACTTCCTTAGGGTTCCATTTGGTGTCACAAATGGGGTCTCGGTCTTCCAACAGGAGATGGACCGAATGGTCGACAAGTACGGATTACAGGCTACCTTCCCGTACCTCGATAATGTCACCATCTGCGGCCACGACCAGCAGGACCATGACACCAACCTCCAGAAATTCCTCCAAACTGCAAAACTCCTTAACCTCACTTACAATAAGGATAAGCACCGACCGCCTAGCCATCCTCGGCTACGTAGTGCGTAATGGAGTGATAGGCCCCGACCCCGAACGCACGTGCCCCCTAATGGAAATCCCTCTCCCCAATACCCTCAAATCCCTCAAACGCTGCCTGGGTTTCTTCGCATACTACGCCCAATGGGTTCCCAATTACGCGGACAAGGCCCGTCCCCTCATTCAGTCCACGACCTTCCCGCCGTTGACAGAGGCCTGCCAGGCCTTTAGCCGCATCAAAGCGGACATCGCAAAGGCCACGATGTGCGCCATCGACGAGTCCCTCCCCTTCCAGGTCGAGAGCGACGCATCAGAAGTTGCTCTGGCGGCCACCCTGAACCAAGCGGGCAGACCCGTGGCCTTCTTCTCCAGAACTCTCCAGGCTTCCGAACTCCGCCACCCCTCTGTGGAAAAGGAAGCCCAGGCCATAGTCGAAGCGGTGCGACATTGGAGGCACTATTTGGCCAGCAGGAGGTTTACCCTCCTCACAGACCAACGGTCAGTAGCCTTCATGTTTGATAATGCACAAAGGGGCAAGATCAAGAATGACAAGATCTTACGGTGGCGAATCGAGTTGTCCACGTACAATTATGAGATCTTGTATCGTCCTGGGAAGCTCAATGAGCCTCCTGATGCCCTGTCCCGCGGTACCTGCGCCAGCGCGCAGATAGACCGCCTCCACTCCCTCCACGCAGACCTCTGCCATCCAGGGGTGACCCGCCTCTACCATTTCATTAAGGCCCACAACCTGCCCTACTCCATCGAGGAAGTCAGGTCAGTAACCCGTGACTGCCACATCTGCGCCGAGTGCAAACCGCACTTCTACCGCCCTGAGCCCGCACACCTGATCAAAGCATCCCGCCCCTTCGAATGTCTCAGCATTGACTTCAAGGAGCCCCTTCCCTCTAACAACCGCAACATTTACTTCCTGGTGGTAATTGACGAATTCTCCCGCTTCCCCTTCGCCATTCCCTGTCCCGACATGACCACATCGACCATCATTAAGGCCCTCCTCTCCATCTTCTCCCTGTTCGGCTACCCCGCGTACATACACAGCGATCGGGGGTCCTCATTTATGAGCGACGAGCTGCATCAATTCCTGCTCAACAGGGGCATTGCCTCTAGCAGGACGACCAGCTATAACCCCCGGGGTAACGGACAGGTCGAGCGGGAGAATGGTACCATCTGGAAGATCATACTACTGGCCCTCCGGTCCAGAGATCTCCCTATTTCCCAATGCCCTACATTCTATCCGCTCACTCCTCTGTACCGCAACAAATCAGACACCTCATGAACGTCTTCTTGTTTTCCCCAGGAAGTCGTCCTCCGGATCCCCTCTCCCGACGTGGCTGGCCGCCCCCGGACCCATCTTGGTCCGGAAGCATGTGCGGGTGCACAAGTCCGACCCGTTAGTGGAACAAGTCCAGTTACTCCACGCTAACCCGCAGTATGCGTATGTGGAGTACCCCGACGGTCGGCAGGACACGGTCTCCCTCCGGGACCTGGCACCCACCGGCGTGCGGCTTTCCCCCCCCCCCTCCACCACAGACCACCCCCCTGTTTTTTTCCCCCCAGAGCCCCACTCAGGTTCCCCCTTCCCCATCCATGGCGTCTCCACAGCCAGCTCGGGTGACGGAGACTATTCAAGGACCATTGCTCCCGGACTCCAGGACGTCAGCGGAACCACCACCATCGGCCGACCTGGCGTCACCTCCTCCACTGCGGCTGTCTGCCAGAACGTCACGGGCCACGAAAAGACTGATCGAATCGATCTAAATTTCAACAACTCCATGGACTTTGTGTTGGGGCTTATTGTCTGGGCTAGTGGGAAGCCCCCAAATTTGATAAAAGAAAGGAGAGAACATTTTTGTCCCGGCTGCTACTCATATCACCAGTTCTCTCCCCCCCCCCCCCCCCCCCCGCTTCTTTCTCCGCAAGGGGTGAATGTGGTGATATGATTTGCATAGCTGTCTGCCATTGGGGCAGAACACCGGCTTACCATTGGCCCTGGTCGGTCATGTGCCTCTCGACCGATTGGTGAGACCAGTCATGTGACAGCTCTCCGATTGGTCGAGAGGCTGAGTTAACCACGCCTCCATACCGAGGTAGAAATAGTCGAACGCCCGGCGGTCGTCCATTTTATTGTAGACAACCGCAGGGCTAAGTTCTAGTTTATTAAAGCCTAACTTTTGTAAAGCAACTCGTCTCTCGTGCAATTGATGGCTCATCAACTTACCACTTGGGCTCTCCAGGGGCTGTTGCTGGCCTCGATGATACCTTCCCGTGGCAGCCGCTGGACCTCAGATCTGATGAAGGTCCTGTCCTGGGCGCTGTACCGTCTGCTCCTGGTGGCGACGGGTTTGCAATCCGGGGTTAGGTTTGCAAAAAGGGAGGGCGGGTCGACCTTAAGGGTCGCGAGGCTTCAAACGGTAAGGGGTTGTAGGGGCCTGCCAAATTTCAGGGTTAGGCTCTGGAGGTTGCACTGGAAATCCAGGCCGAGTAGCCGGGCAGCGCAGAGGTTTGGGAGGACTTAGAGCCGGAAGCTGCTGAACTCTACGCCCTGGATGGTGAGGGTGGCGATGCAGTACCCCCGGGATCTCCACGGAGTGGAATCCGGAGGCCAGGGAGATTCTCTGGTTAGCGGGGTGTACCGGGAGGGAGCAGCGCCTTACCGTATTGGGGTGAATGAAGCTCTCAGTGCTCCCGGAGTCCAGCAGGCAGGAGATCTCGTGCCCGTCAACCTTCACCTTTGTCGAAGTGGTCGCGAGGTTGTGCGATTGGGACTGGTCAATCGTGACCGAGGCAAGACGCAGCTGGTCATCGGCGGTTGCAGGCGATGAGCGGCCCGAAGAGGTGCCCGACGGGCAGGGGTCCTGAGTCGGGTAAGATGGCGGCGCCCACTGGCCGCACGTGGGGGGGTGCCGGGACAATAGCGGCGATTGAGCGGGCCTGGCACACTGCAGCGAAATGTCCCTTCTTGCCACAGGTCTTGCAGAGGGCGCTCCGCGCCGGGCAGCACTGCCGGGGGTGTTTTGTCTGTCCACAAAAGTATCATTTGGGCCCCCCCCGCGGTTCGTTGGCTGCCGCGCGGCTCAGGCGTGGGGTTGGCTGGGGACTGTCGCTGGTGGGGATAGAGGGTGGGAGAGAGGGAGGGAATAGAGGGGGAGGGGAGAGAGTGAGGGAATAGAGGGGAAGGGGAGAGAGTGAGGGAATAGAGGGGGAGGGCAGGGAATAGAGGGGGAGGGGAGGGAATAGAGAGGGAGGGAATAGAGGGGGAGGGGGAAGAGGGAGGGAATAGAGGCGGAGGGGGAAGGAATAGAGGGGGAGGGGGAGAGTGAGGGAATAGAGGGGGAGGGGGAGGGAATAGAGGGGGAGGGGAGGGAATAGAGGGGAGGGGGAGAGTGAGGGAATAGAGGGGGAGGGGAGGGAATAGAGGGGAGGGGAGAGGGTGGGAATAGAGGGGGAGGGGGAGGGAATAGAGGGGGAGGGGAGGGAATAGAGGGGGAGGGGGAGGGAATAGAGGGGAGAGAAAGCAGGGGACGAATGAGGCAATGAAAGAGGGCGATGGGGAGGGTGCGGCTGAGGGGAGAGGGAGATTCGGGAGGTGTGGGTGTGAGGGGTAAGGGAGAGAAGGGGAAGAAGGGGGGAATGACACAGTAGCACAGTGGTTGGCACTGCTCCCTCACAGCTCCAGGGTCCCAGGTTCAATTCCGGTTTGGGTCACTGTCTGTGTGGAGTCTGCACGTTCTCCCCGTGTCTGCGTGGGTTTCCTCCGGGTGCTCCGGTTTCCTCCCACAGTCCAAAGACGTGCAGGTTAGGTGGATTGGCCATGATAAATTGCCCCTTAGTGTCCAAAGGTTAATTAGGCTGAAAGGGTTATGCGATAGGGTGGGGGCGGGGGGCCTGGGTGGGGGGCTCTTTCCGACGGTTGTTGCAGACCCGATGGGCCAAATGGCCTCCTTCTGCACTGCAGGAATCCTGTGGGTGGGAGATGAGGGGGCATGGGGGGGAGGGGAGATGGTGGGGGGGGGGGGGGGAAGAAGGAGGGAGTGAGTGAGAGAGGGACGTGGAGGGGCGAGAGTGCGAGGCCGAGGGAATTGGAGGGAAGGGGTAGGAGGCAGAAAGAGAGGGGGGGTGGGAGAATGAGTAAAGAGTGGGGGTGGTGAGGAGAGTGGCAGGAGGCTCGGGGGGGGGGGGGGGAGGAACACAGACCAGAGGGTGGAAGGAGAGAGAGAGAGCGAGGGGTGGGGGGGGGGGGGTAAGAGGACAGGAATCAATGGCACAGGAGGAGGAGGAAGTGGCCACGAATCCAGGGAACAGCTGTGCAGTGTTTTCAATACGGTTTCCAGAGTGGCTCTGGGACTTTGCTGATAATAACGGGTTTGGGCTGGGTAAATGTTTCTGGTACATTCCTTGGCGGGTTTTCAAGTGGAGTTTGGCTGGATATTGTTGGTTGGGAAACCTCCCGTGAACTCTGCGAGGAGAAGACTTGCCTGCGTGTGAGAATTAACTCAATATTATCCCCCAGTCACTGAAATATTGATCACCCACCCCGGTAAAACCAATCAGTGATTATCGCTCCTCCCTCACAGAGCAGGCTGTCGCTGGGCAGAAAGCTCACCGACTAAAAACTGCTTAAAGAGGCCTATAAGAGGCCAACGTTGTTACTGTGGTGGGTGAGTCAACTCTACATTTCATGAGAAAGCTGTGACGGTTTGCAGCAAATCTCCAGTTACTGATTTCCAAGAACACTCACTTTTTCCCCAATCTGCTGATTCATCTTTCGCTCACTCTCCCTCTCTCTACACCTCTCCCTCTCTCTCATTCTTTCCCCCTTTTTCCACTCTGTCCGGCTCTCTCGCTTTCCCCCCACTCTCTTTTTCTCTATAGAGTCTCTCTCTCTGTCTCTCTCTACCTGAACCCAAGGCAGCGATTCGTTTCAACAAAAACTTTTCTAACCACCCACCTCTTGGTTTAGCTCACAAAGCTAAATCGCTGGCTTTTAAAGCAGACCAAGCAGGCCAGTAGCACAGTTCGATTCCCGTACCAGCCTCCCCGGACAGGCGCCGGAATGTGGCGACTAGGGGCTTTTCACAGTAACTTCATTGAAGCCTACTCGTGACAATAAGCAATTTTCATTTCATTTCTACCTGTCTCTCTCTCTCTCTTGCCCTATCTCCATCCCTCTCTCCTCGTCCTCCTCTGCCTCTCTCGGTCTCTCTCTCTACTCTGCAAGGTGACTCTTGCCAAATTCTGCACCTTCCGTCTCACCTCATCCATTTCTCACGGGCTATTCGGCTGTTGGGTGCATCACACCAGCCCTCACCCCCCCCCCCCCCCCCCCCTCGCCCCCACAGAAGTGAAATCCAGCAGGGATCAGTCGCAGACTAGCCAGGGGCTGGATTTTTACCAGCATCTTGGCAGCAGTCTGGGAGATGTGGCGATTGATAAGTTGGCACCTACCTGTGGCATCGCCACCAAAGATGGCCGACAGACGTCACACCCAAAGACCAATGGAGCCACTTCATCGCCCAACGAAGGGCCTCTGCCCATCTCCACTAGAGTTTTAGCAGGGCAGGTGGGGAGGGTGCCTCAGCCAAATGGGGAGAATGCCGGTGAGCCCTGCCAGCCTCCAGGCCAGCTCTATTGGGGGAACATCCATTCCAGGTAGCATGGGATGGGCAGCACGGTAGCACACTGGTTAGCACTGCTCCCTTACAGCTCCAGGGTCCCAGGTTCGATTCATGGCTTGAGTCACTGTCTGCGCGGAGTCTGCACGTTCCCCCCCGTGTCTGCGTGGGTTTCCTCCGGGTGCTCCGGTTTCCTCCCACAGTCCAAAGGCGTGCAGGTTAGGTGGATTGGCCATGGTAAATTGGCCCTTACTGTTTAAAAAGATTAGGTGGGATTACAGGGATAGAGTGGAGGTGTGGGCTTAAGTAGGGTGCTCTTTCCAAGGGCCGGTGCAGACTTGATGGGCCGAATGGCCACCTTCTGCATTGTAAATGTTATGATTCCATGAGATATTCTTTGGTTATCAGAAGGACCCTCCCCCCCTCCTGCAGCAATGCCCCCCCCCCTCCCCCCACCCACAGCAAGGGCAGCACCGGCTCCCATCACCAGCCAAACCCTGGAGGCTGCGGACTGGCTCCAACACCCACCTACCGCACTGCCCTGCCATTGTGCCTGCTGCACCCAGGTGCCATCTCAGCCACCACTCCAGGTGGCGCTGCTGATGTGCCGACCTGATGATTGGGTGGAAAGATCTCAGGGGGGGTGGGGGTGGGGGGGGTGGTGAGTGCGGCCATGATTAAAATGGACAACAGGGCAGCACATGGCGCAGTGGTTAGCACTGCCTCCTACGGCGCTGAGGACCTGGGTTCGAATCCCGGCTCTGGGTCACTGTCCGTGTGGAGTTTGCACGTTCTCCCCGTGTCTGCGTGGGTTTCGCCCCCACAACCCAAAGATGTGCAGATGGATTGGCCAGGCTAAATTGCCCCTTTAATTGCAAAAAATGAATTGGGTACTCTAAATTTATAATGAAAATAATAAAATGGACAGCAGCACTGGAGGCTGATTTTAATTGCCTGCTGCTGACAAGATGAAATTGCGGATCTCGCTGTACACTGGAGGGGATTCATTCTCCCCCCCCCCATCCCTGATTCTAGATGCAGTACCAGGACCCCGGAAATCTGCCGCCGACCCAGTTTGGGCCCTCCTTAATCTAAGGGTACAGATTACCCCATTGTGGCCAAAGCAATGAAGGTCACTTTGTCCCCAATCTGGCCAGCAATGTGGGAAGATTTGTTCAAAATGTTCCTCCCCAGGGCTGACTCACTAACCCCAGGCCAGCACCCTGTGGAAACCATTACAAAGATGGGGCCAATTGATGAGCTTGGAATCATCCGGCCCTTTCTTGGCAGGGAAGAAATCAAATTTAATTGATGGCATTAAACCATCATTCACAGTCTTCTCCCTACACCCAGCAGGTAGGGAGAGCTATGCATGATTGGCAGGAGCAGGATGTGGAGTATGAACAGGAGCAGGATCTGGATTATCAGCGTGATAGGGTAATAATAAGGACAGTTTGTGAGGCTTTGACCCATTCAGAGGGGTAAAATCAGGCCGACTGCCCCACTGGGAGAGGTGACTGGAGCTGAGGCAGGTGAGTGTGAGAATACCTCAACATCGAGACTCACTGCACAGAATGAATCAATTAAAGATGCTTGAAGCTGGAAGGATCAGCAGGGGACAACCTACACAGGATAGTTTCTTGAATAGAAACGATATGCAGGCGTACTTTTGCGCCAATGGCCAGGAAAACCATATTAAGGCGGGTGCAAAGTCTCCGGCCTATTAGGAGTTCCACGGGAGCTACCCGAGTCACCGCATGTGGAGTGGTCCGATACGAAAACAAAAAACGAGCCAGTCTGGTATCCATTGACCCGGGAGACTGCTTCTTTAGGCCCCGTTTGAATGTCTGCACTGCGCGCTCCCCCAACCCATTTGAACCCGGGTGGTAAGGGGCAGTGCGGATGTGGCGTATGCCGTTCATCTTCATGAACCTCGCAAACTCCTCACTTGTGAACGGAGTGCCATTGTCCATGACCAGCACCTCGGGGAGGCCATGCATACTGAAAGACAAACGCATCTTCTCGATTGTTGCGCAGGATGTTGTGCCTCCCATCTTAATCACCTCTAACCATTTAGACTGGGCGTCGATTAATAGCAGGAACATGGATCCTTGGAAAGGGCCGCCGAAATCCACATGCAAGCGCGCCCAAGGCCGCCCTGGCCATTCCCAGTGATGTAGGGGCGCGGCCGGCAGAAGCTTCTGATGCTCCTGGCAAATGGAGCAGTTTTGGGCCATCTTCCCAATATCGGTGTCGAGGCCTGGCCACCAGACATAACTCCGGGCCAACATTTTCATTTGGTCACACCTGGATGCCCATTGTGCAAGTCTTAGGATCAGCTCCTGTCCTTTTTCCGGGACGACCACACACGTCCCCCACAAGAGGATGCCCCACGCTGAATTCTGACAGCTTGGAGGAAAATGCCCATAACTCGCCTGGGAGCTGTCTGTGCTGCCCACCATACAGGACTATGTGCCGAACCTTTGACAGGACTGGCAGCACAGTAGCACAGTGGTTAGCACAATTGCTTCACAGCTCCAGGGTCCCAGGTTCAATTCCCAGCTTGGGTCACTGTCTGTGCGGAGTCTGTACGTTCTTCCCGTGTGTGCGTGGGTTTCCTCCAGGTGCTCCGGTTTCCTCCCACTGTCCAAAGATGTGCGGGTTAGGTGGATTGGCCCTGATAAATTGCCCTTGGTGTCCTAAAAAAAAGGTTAAGTGGGGGTTGCTGGGTTACGGGGATAGGGTAGATACGTGGGCTTGAGTAGGGTGATCTTTGTAAGGGCCAGTGCAGACTCGATGGGCCAAATGGCCTCCTTCTGCACTGTAAATTCTATGATTCTATGGCTCCGCCTGGGTCCTCTCATGGATTTGTAATGCCGTGACAGGCAAGGAGTCTATAAAATTTAGGGTTGCAACCACCTCACCGGTTGTGGGGGTCGACATGGGGCCGGTCGATAAAGGCAATCGGCTCAGTGCATCGGCATTCGCTATCTGCGTCCCTGGTTTATGCTCCAGAGAATACTCATCGGCCGCGAGCAACAAAGACCAGCGGTGGATCCAGTTTTGTGAGGGAGAATCCAGAACGAGTTTGTAGAATAGAAAGAAATAACTTTATTTGCAATTACATATACAACAGTAGCAATAACTCCCTTGCTGCTCACACCTCTCTCGCTGGTTCCATACTGGCCAACTCTATTTATGCAGGGTATCTGCTAATGATTTCTCCGCCCCCCACCATTGGGGAAGCTCCCACTCCCTAAGGATTGTGGATGTGCCATTAGTCCCCAGTCAGTGGTAAGCAGGCAGGTTATAACAGGGCATCGTGAATAGTGTTCTTACAGGGAACAGATCAGCCCGAGGGGGAGTCGTTGAGGAGTCTTGTAGCTGTGGGGAAGAAGCTGTTCCTCTGTCTGGATGTGCGGGTCTTCAGACTTCTGTACCTTCTGCCTGATGGAAGGGTCTGGAAGAAGGCAATGCCTGGGTGGGAGGGGTCTCTGACAATGCTGTCTGCCTTCCTGAGGCAGCAGGAGGTGTAGACAGAATCAATGTGGGGGTGTCAAGTTTGTCTGATGCGTTGGGCTGAGTTCACCAGGCCCTGCAATCCCTTCTGATCTTGGGCCGAACAGTTGCCATACCAGGCTGAGATGCAGCCGGATTGGATACTCTCTATGGCACATCTGTAGAAGTTTGTGAGAATCGATGCAGACATGCCAAATTTCTTTAGGTTCCGTAGGAAGTAGAGACGTTGATGGGCCAGGGTGCCAGTGTCAGGGGTCGGGCCTGGAGGGCTGTGGTGAATGTATTCACCATAAAATAATTTGTCTGTATACTGTAGTACTGTAGCCTATGACCAGGGAATGGTAATATGGTCTCCTTCCATGTATTGTACTGGAATCCTGGTGGGCTCCGCCTCTGGCTCCGCCCCCCCGGGACGGTATATAGACCTGCCACCTGTGGGCAGCACTCATTGTTACAGCAGTCACAGGCAGGCAAGTTCTTGGATAATAGAGCCTATATTCACTGGTTCTCATTGTCTTGTAGTGAATTGATGGTACATCAATTCATTATCCAAAGGCATCACAATGGAAGCCGCTCTGAAGCCAGATAAACTGGAACTCGACGCACGAGCAGCAGAAGCGAAGGAAATCTTCTCCCACTGGCTCCGCTGTTTTGAGGCCTACCTCGACTCCTCTGAAATGCCTCCCTCCAACATCCTCAAGCTGCGCCTCCTCCACGCCCGGGTGAGCCACCGAATCTCGGGTATGATTGAGGACGCAGCCACATACGAAGCGGCAGTCGCGATTCTAAAGAGACAGTTTGTGAAGCCCGTGAACTAAGTGTTCACGCGGCACCTCCTCACTACCCGCCGTCAACGTGCCGGGGAATCGCTGGACGAGTATTGGGAGAACCTGACACTACTCGCCCGCAACTGCAACTACAGGGATGTGAAGGCCGTTGAGCAAATGAAGCTGATGATCCGGGACATCTACGTGGCTGGGGTCCCGTCTAACTACATCCGGCAGCGACTGCTGAAAAACGGGGCCACTGATCTACAGGACACGGTAAAATGAGCCACCCCGCTGGAGGTGGCCTACCAGAGCCTCAGCACGTTCCCGGCTGACCCAGCGAAACCCTCATGGGCACCACAGACACGGCCTTCACCAGACCCGACTACGTCCCAGGCCTGCACCGCGCGGCTGCCCATTCAGTCCGGGGGACCGTCTTGCTATTTCTGTGGTCAGGGCCAACACCCCTGGCAACGTTGCCCAGCCCGCACCGCGACCTGTAGCGACTGCGGCAAAATGGGACATTTTGCCAGAGTCTGTCTGGCCCGATCCAAAACCCCGAAGTCAAAAGCTCACCAGGCCCGATCCACGGACTCACAGGCCCATAGACCCCACAATGTGGCTGCTTGCCTGCCGGTACCGCCCCCTTCAGACGCATCATCCACCTCGTGCAGCTCGTAGGGGGGGGCGCCATCTTTAACTCAGCCCGACACATGTAACCCATGGGGGCGGCCATATTGGCCGCCGCCTTCAACACCAACCGACACGTGCGATCGATGGGGGCCGCCACCTTGGTCGCCATCCTCAACTCAGCCCGACACGTGCGACTCGTGGGGGCCGCCATCTTGTGACCCCAATACCTCCGACCACGCAGACTACCCGCAGCTCGGTGCAGTTACCCTCGACCAGTCGCAGCCAAAACATCTGAAGAATTCGATGATGGCCGTCCGGGTCAATGGGCGCGAGACCCCCTGTCTTTTCGACTCCGGGAGCACAGAGAGCTTCGTCCATCCCGACACGGTAAGGCGTTGCTCCCTCCACATCTACCCCGCGTCCCAGACAATCTCCCTTGCCTCCGGATCCCATTCGGTACAGATCCGGGGGTACTGTGTCGCGAACCTCACGATACAGGCGCTGAGTATGCCCATTTAAAACTGTATGTCCTCCCTCACCTCTGTGCCCCCTATTGCTTGGACTCAACTTCCAATGCAGTTACAGAAGCCTGACCCTAAAGTTCGGCCGACCCCTAACCCCTCTCACTGTATGCAGCCTCGTGACCCTTAAGGTCACCCCCCACCTCTCACATTCTGGACCCCACCCTTTCACTTCTCATCCTTCTCTACTCTCCTGGAAAATCCCCTCGAATGTGCAATGCCCTTGATGTCCCATCAATTCACGACAAGACGATGAGAACAATGAGACCCAAGAAGCCGTTTGTGTTCGATCCCGGGTCTGGGTCACTGTCCGTGTGGAGATTGCACATTCTCCCCATGTCTATGGGTGTCACCCCCACAACCCAAAAAAATGTGCAGGGTAGGTGGATTGGCTACGCTAAATTGCTCTTTAATTGTGAAAAAAAGAATTGGGTACACTAAAAAATTTTTTTAACGGTTTTATGTGGCCCATCCACTTCTCGGGTAGAACAGAATCAAGGGCGTAGGGATTGGACAGAAGGCGGAGTTCAGGCCGGGAAACAGCCATTATCTGGTGGAATGACAGAGCTAAATCATGCGGCCATTTGACTTACTCCTGATCCTATTCCTTACGGATGATGAGTGGTCAATGGCGGAGCGGTGAAACTCGAGATGTGCAAGAGGTCTGAATTGAAGGAGTGGGGAGATCCTGGAGCTTGTATCTCAGAGATTGGGGATGGAGTGCAAGGTTCCAAGGAAGGTTCTGAATCTGAGGGTGAGATTCCGAGGCCTGTCAGGTTTCCAGGAAGTATCAGCCTGTGGTTTTCGCACAACAGGGCCAGGGATGTTCCAGGCTCCAACCTCTGGCAGTGCTGAGGTGGCTCATTCAGCCAAGAAGGGGCCTCAATAGGGATTGGGGCCAGACCTTCCACCATTAATCTCTATCCAGATGTGTGGGCGGCGAGTCAGGACATGAGGCTGGACTCCTCCCACACAGACTGTCTGGACCCGCACAGACACCGGGAATGTCAGAATGAGCTGGGAAGGCCACCATTCTCCCAGATTCCGCACTTTCTGGGAGAAGGGGGCTGGGTTGGGGAGGGGCTGGGTGCAGTGGAGGTGAGGGGGGAACTTTTGCAGGAAAAGTTTTCCAGAAAATAAAATGTGGAACCTCGGCAGAACTCGCAGTTCTCCGTCACATCATCAGTTCTGTACAAGCTCCAAAAATAACACAAGGAAGGTTTATACATTCCTCTGAAAGAAATCTGTTCAACAAAAACGTTGCAAAATGTTCTCTTCCACCTACCCAACACTCCCCCCCCCCCCCCCCCCCCCCACCCATCTCAATAAAAATGACTACTCTTTCAACTTTGCTCACCATGAAGGAAAGAAAAAGATTCACTCCCACCACCGCCACACATCCCCCACACCAGGAAACTCAGAGATCCAAACTCTAACCCAGGTTTGTGGTGATCCGTGTTATCCTTGCCCCAGCTGAAGGGACCTCAATGTCTTTGGGCTGAGCAGTTTTCAGAGATCTGTGTAACTCTGTTTGCTCGTCCTTCAAACATTTCAAACCCATCACCGGCAGAGAACCAGGGAATCAACCTGGTGAAGCTTAACTTTAGAGTGACTGCCCTTGACATCCAGCATTCGGCTGATTGGAGCCCAGGCAAGATCGGAGTTACTGGGAGGCTGGCGGAATATTTTCCACTGACTGAAGTCATACCAAACACAAAGGAAGACGTCTCAGCCCCAGGACCCCGCTGCAGGAGTTCCTCGGGGCAATATTGTGGCCCAACCACCTTCTGATGCTTCACCAATGACCATCTCTCAGTCAGAAAGTCAGGAATGGTGAATACTGAAGCAGTCCATACACGTGTGCAGCAAGATCTGGACAATATTCAGGCTTGGGCTGCTCTGTGGCAAGTAACAGTTGCCCGACGCAAGTGTCAGGCAATGACAATCTCCAACAAGAGAACATCTAACCATCCCTTTGACATTCAATGGCATTACCATCACTCAATCCTCCACCATCACTATCCAGGGGGTTGCCATGGACCTGAATCTGGGGCTATAAGAGCAGGTAGGAAGCTGGGTTCTGTGGAGAGTAGTTGACATCCTGACCCCCCCCCAAGGCCTATCCGCCATTGACTAGGCACAAGCCAGGAGTGCAGTGGAATGCTCGCCACTTGCCTGGATGAGTGCCGCTCCAATAATGCTCGAGACATTTTACACTATCTAGTACAAAGCTGCATGTTTGATTGTCACCCCATTCATCACCGTCAATACTCACCCCCTCCACCACCGAAGCACCAGCTACAAGATGCACAGCAGCAACTCACCAAGGCTCCTCAGGCAGCACCTTCCAAACCCACCACCACTACCATCTAGAAGGACAAGAGCAGCAGATACCTGGGAACCCCACCACCTGGGGGGTTCCCTCTGCGCAGGTGAAGGAGACACAGCCGGAGTGAGACACATCCAGAGTGGGAACTGGAACTTGATAATTTTGTGCAGTGAGGTAATTCGGGGCAGAGCGGGAGAAGGTGCTTTTTCCTGACCGTTTTGTTCTCTTTCTTCTGGCCTGTAACTGTTAATCTGCAGGGAGAGAACCAGAGAGCATCCTGGGAAGGTAAGTGATTTTTAGTTTTATTACCTTTTAAAATTGTGTGGGGGTGGGGGGGGGGGGGGGGGGGCGGGGGGGGGGGACTGAAGTGACATCACGGTAAAGCTGTGACCTGATTGGCTGGTTGGGAATCTGTTACATTTGAAAAAAAAAAATATTGCAAAACAAATCTAATTGATGAACTAGATAGTGGAGTAACTAAACCTGACGGCCGTGTTCGGTATTTAGCATTTAATTTTACAGTAAAAATCATCTAGCGTCAGGGCCATATAGTTAATTGTAACACAATCTAACAATAATTCAAGTGTTTATTTTAAATTAATTAATTAGTGTTTAAATGTCACTCAGCGGGGTGCAGTGCTCCAACTGTGAGATCTGGCAGATCTGTGACGCTGCCAGGGTTCTGGTCGACTACATCTGCAGCAAGTGTAAACAATGGCAGCTCCTCACAGACCGCGTAGTTCAATTGGAGCAGTAATTGGGTGCACTCAGGAGCGTGCAGGTGGCGGAAATCGTCATAGATAGCAGTTATAGAGACATGGTCACACCCAAGGTGCAGGCAGAGAAATGGGTGACCACCAGAAGGGGCAGGCAGTCAGTGCAGGAATCCGCTGTGATTGTCCCCCTCTCCAACAGGTATACCCCTTTGGATACTGTCGGGGGGATAGCCTATCAGGGGAAAACAGCAGCAGCCAGAGCAGTGGCACCACGGCTGGCTCTGATGTTCAGCAGGGAGGGTCAAAGCGCAGAAGAGCAATAGTCATAGGGGACTCTATAGTCAGGGGCACAGATAGGCGCTTCTGTGGATGTGAAAGAGACTCTAGGATGGTATGTTGCCTCCCTGGTGCCAGGGTCCAGGATGCCTCGGAACGAGTAGCGGGCATCCTGAAGGGGGAGGGCAAGCGGGCAGAGGTTGTTGTACATACTGGTACTAACGACATAGGCAGGAAGGGGCACGAGGTCCTGCAGCAGGAGTTCAGGGATCTAGGCCGAAGGTTAAAAGACAGGACCTCTCGGGTTGTAATCTCAGGGTTGCTCCCTGCGCCATGTGCCAGTGAGGCTAGAAATAGGAAGATAGAGCAGCTAAACACGTGGCTAAACAGCTGGTGTAGGAGGGAGGGTTTCCGTTATCTGATCACTGGGAGCTCTTCCGGGGCAGGTGTGGCCTGTATAAGAAGGACGGGTTGCATTTAAACTGGAGAGGCATAAATATCCTGGCCGCGAGGTTTGCTAGTGTCACACGGGAGGGTTTAAACTAGTATGGCAGGGGGATGGGTACCGGAGAAATAGGTCAGAAGGTGAAAAAATTGAGGGAGAACAAGGGAATAGGGCCAGTATGGCCCTGAGGAAGAGCAGACAGGGAGATGTTGCTGAAAACAGCGGGTCTGGTGGCCTGAAGTGCATATGTTTTAATGCAAGAAGTATAACAGGTAAGGCAGATGAACCTAGAGCTTGGATTAGCGCTTGGAACTATGATGTTGTTGCCATTACAGAGACCTGGTTGAGGGAAGGACAGGATTGGCAGCTAAAAGTTCCAGGATTCAGATGTTTCAGGCGGGATAGAGGGGGATGTAAAAGGGTGGCGGAGTTGCTACTGGTAAGGGAGAATATCACAGCTGTACTGCGGGAGGACACCTCAGAGGGCAGCGAGGCTATATGGGTAGAGATCAGGAATAAGAAGGGTGCAGTCACAATGTTGGGGGTTTACTACAGGCTGCCCAACAGCCAGCGGGAGACAGAGGAGCAGATAGGTAGACAGATTTTAGAAACGAGTAAAAACAACAGGGTTGTTGTGATGGGAGACTTCAACCTCCCCAATATTGACTGGGACTCACTTAGTGCTAGGGGCCTGGACGGGGCAAAGTTTGTAAGGAGCATCCAGGAGGGCTTCTTAAAACAGTATGTACACAGTCCAATTGGGGAAGGGGTTGTACTGGACCTGGTATTGGGGAATGAGCCGGGCCCGGTGGTAGAAGTTTCAGTAGGGGAGCATTTCGGGAACAGAGACCACAATTCAGTAAGTTTTAAAGTGCTGGTGGACAAGGATAAGAGTGGTCTTAGGGTGAATGTGCTAAATTGGGGGAAGGCTAATTATAACAATATTAGGCGGGAACTGAAGAACCTAGATTGGGGGAGGATGTTTGAGGGTAAGTCAACATCTGACATGTGGGAGGCTTTCAAATGTAAGTTGAAAGGAATTCAGGACCGGCATGTTCCTGTGAGGAAGAAGGATAAATACGGCAAATTTCGGGAACCTTGGATAACGAGAGATATTGTAGGCCTCGTCAAAAAGAAAAATGAGGCATTTGTCAGGGCTAGAAGGCTGGGAACAGACGAAGCCTGTGAGGAATATAAGGAAAGTAGGAAGGAACTTAAGCAAGGAGTCAGGAGGGCTAAAAGGGGTCACGAAAGGTCATTGGCAAATAGGGTTAAGGAAAATCCCAAGGCTTTTTACACGTACATAAAAAGCAAGAGGGTAGCCAGGGAAAGGGTTGGCCCACTGAACGACAGGGGAGGGAATCTATGTGTGGAGCCAGAGGAAATGGGCGGGGTACTAAATGAATACTTTGCATCAGTATTCACCAAAGAGAAGGAATTGGTGGATGTTGAGTCTGGAGAAGGGTGTGTAGATAGCCTGGGTCACATTGAGATCCAAAAAGACGAGGTGTTGGGCGTCTTGAAAAATATTAAGGTAGATAAGTCCCCAGGGCCTGATGGGATGTACCCCACAATAAAGAAGGAGGCTTGAGAGGAAATTGCTGAGGCCTTGACAGAAATCTTTGGATGCTAACTGTCTTCAGGTGATGTCCCGGAGGACTGGAGAATAGCCAATGTTGTTCCTTTGTTTAAGAAGGGTAGCAAGGATAACCCAGGGAACTACAGGCCGGTGAGCCTTACGTCAGTGGTAGGGAAATTACTGGAAAGAATTCTTCGAGACAGGATCTACTCCCATTTGGATGTAAATGGACATATTAGCGAGAGGCAGCATGGTTTTGTGAAGGGGAGGTCGTGTCTCACTAACATGATTGAGTTTTTCGAAGAGGTCACAAAGATGATTGATGCAGGTAGGGCAGTGGATGTTGTCGATATGGACTTCAGTAAGGCCTTTGGCAAGGTCCCTCATGGCAGACTGGTACAAAAGGTGAAGTCACATGGGATCAGGGGTGAGCTGGCAAGGTGGAAATAGAACTGGCTAGGTCATACAAGGCAGAGAGTAGCAATGGAAGGGTGCTTTTCTAATTGGAGGGCTGTGACTAGTGGTGTTCCACGGGGATCAGGGGCTGGTTCCAGGGGCTGGTTTAGCACAGCGGGCTAAACAGCTGGTTTGTAAAGCAGACCAAGGTCAGCAGCTCGGGTTCAATTCCCATACCAGCCTCCCCGAACAGGCGCCAGAATGTGGCGACTCGGGGTTTTTCACAGTTACTTCATTTGAAGCCTACTTGCGACAATAAGCGATTCACATTTTTAATTAGGGGCTGGTTTAGCACACTGGGCTAGATCGCTGGCTTTTAAAGCAGACCCAGGCAGGCCAGCAGCACCGTTCAATTCCTGTACCAGCCTCCCCGAACAGGCACCGGAATGTGGCGACTAGGGGCTTTTCACAGTAGCTTCATTGAAGCCTACTCGTGACAATAAGCAATTTTCATTTAATTTAATTTCATCAGTGCTGGGACCTTTGCTGTTCGTAGTATATATAAATGATTTGGAGGAAAATGTAACTGGTCTGATTAGTAAGTTTGCAGATGACACAAAGGTTGGTGGAATTGCGGATAGCGATGAGGACTGTCAGAGGGTACAACTGGATTTAGATCATTTGGAGACTTGGGCAGAGAGATGGCAGATGGAGTTTAATCCTGACAAATGTGAAGTAATGCATTTTGGAAGGTCTAATGCAGGTAGGGAATATACAGTGAATAGTAGAACCCTCAAGAGTATTGACAGTTAGAGAGATCTAGGTGTACAGGTCCACAGGTCACTGAAAGGGGGAACGCAGGTGGAGAAGGTAGCCAAGAAGGCATACGGCATGCTTGCCTTCATTGGCTGGGGCATTGAGTATAAGAATTGGCAAGTCATGTTGCAGCTGTATAGAACCTTAGTTAGGCCACACTTGGAGTATCGTGTTCAATTCTGGTCGCCACACTACCAGAAGGATGTGGAGGCTTTAGAGAGGTTGCAGAAGAGATTTACCAGGATGTTGCCTGGTATGGAGGGCATTAGCTATGAAGAGCAATTGAATAAACTCGGTTTGTTCTCACTGGAATGACGGAGGTTGAGGGACGACCTGATAGAGGTCTACAAAATTATGAGGGGCATAGGCAGAGTGGATAGTCAGAGGCTTTTTCCAAGGGTAGAGGGGTCAATTGCTAGGGGGCATAGGTTTAAGGTACGAGGGGCAAGGTTTAGAGGAGATGTACGAGGCAAGTTTTTTACACAGAGGGTAGTGGGCGCCTGGAACTCGCTGCTGGAGGAGGTGGTGGAAGCAGGGACGATAGTGACGTTTAAGGGGCATCTTGACAAATACATGAATAGGATGGGAATAGAGGGATACGGACCCCGGAACTGTAGAAGATTTTAATTTAGATGGGCAGCATGGTCGGCACAGGCTTGGAGGGCCGAAGGGCCTGTTCCCGTGCTGTACTTTTCTTTGTTCTTTGTTCTTTGTTCTTTGTTCCCCTCCAGATCACTCACGACCTTTGTAAAACACGGTCTGATCTTCCATGATCACTTCTGGCGAGCAACTCTCCGGGCCTCCCGCCAGAATGTTCACTAGGAATTTAGCGTCAGTGTTCAGGAGTGAGATTGGCCTGTATGACCCACACTCCACTGGGTCTCTGCCTTTCTCTGGGATCAGTGAGACTGAGGCCTGTGCCAGCGTGGGCGGCAGGAGCCACATCAACAGCGAATCATTGAACATCTCCCACAGCTGCAGAGCCAGTGCGGCCACAAACTTATTGTCAACGTTCATCAAAAACCCATCTGGTCCCGGTGCCTTCCTGGATTGCATGGAATTGATGCATTCAATGACCTCCTCTCGACCCTAAGGTGACCCCCCACCTCACAGCTGTGAAAACCAGCCCATCTAGGAACTGCGTCATCTTCGAGTCCCTGATCTGCGCTGATGCGACCATCAATTCACGCGAAACAGAGAGTACATGTAAACTGTGGCTTTAATCAACTAGAACAGTGTCTGCCTGTGACTGATCTGTTACTGAGAGCCACCTACAGGGCTGCTGCTCTTTGTACCTCCCCTCAAGGGGCGGAGCCAGGGGCGGAGCCCACAAGAGCACCAACATGATACATTCTATTAATATCGTACAATGGTCCATATGTGGGCTCCACCTATGTATTTTGTAATACATGGTGAATGGTTAATACAATACGTTTGCCACATTCACCCCCTGTTAAAAAAAGTCCGGCGGGGGTGAAGGGCTCACAGGTTCAGCCTGTCAGGTACCTGGATCGTGTGATCGCCGGAGCTCTGGTATCACAGCTGGCCCGGGTGTCGAACTCATCCGTGCGGGCATGGGTAGTGAAGTTGCCGGTGCGGGTACCGACGCGGACTCTGGGAGCGTGTCTTCTGGAGCTTTATTGCTGTGGGTCGGTGAAGGAGGGAGGGAGTACAGGAGAAGGTGCGGGGGCCATGTAGGGGCGGGGGCGCTGGTCGGCATAGTTGGGCGTGTAGGTTGGGGTGGTGGTGGTAGTGGAACCTGCGGGTGCCAGATCCCGGAGGGAAACCGTATCCTGTCGGCCATCGGGGTTTTCTATGTATGCGTACTGGGCGTTGGTGTGAAGGAGCTGGACCCTCTCGACTAGGGGGTCAGACTTATGGCTCCTGACGTGTTTGCGGAGTAAGATGGGCCCCGGTGTCTTCAGCCAGGACGGAAGCGAGACCCCGGAGGTGGATTTCCTGGGGTAAACAAACAGGCGGTCATGAGGGGTCTCGTCTGTGGCCGTGCAAAGGAGGGACCTAATAGATTGGAGTGCGTCGGGGAGGACTTCCTGCCAGTGGGAAATGGGGAGATTCCTAACCCGTAGGGCCAGGAGGACGGGCCTTCCAGACCGCCGCGTTCTCCCTTTCCACCTGCCCGTTTCCCCCGGGGGTTATAACTGGTAGTCCTGCTCGAGGCGATACCCTTACTGACGCAGTTCATCACTCATAAATGAGGAGCCCCGGTCACTATGGACGTAAGTGGGGAAACCGAACAGGGTGAAGACACTATGCAGGGCCTTAATGACGGTGGCCGCAATTATGTCAGCAGGGGATTGCAAAGGGGAAGCGGGAGAACTCGTCAATGACGTTGAGGAAATACGTGTTGCAGTTGGTGGAGGGGAGGGGCCCTTTGAAATCGATACTAAGGCGCTCAAAGGGCCGGGATGCCTTTACCAGGTGGGCCTTATCCGGTCGATAGAAGTGCGGTTTGCACTCCGCGCAGATCGGGAAGTCCCTGGTCATGGCTCTGACCTCCTCAGTGGAGTATGGCAGGTTGCGGGCCTTGATGTAGTGGAGAAGCCGGGTGACCCCCGGGTGGCAGAGGTTGTTGTGGATTGCCCGGAGTCGGTCATCTTGTGCGTTAGCGCACGTGCAGCGGGACAGAGCATCTGGGGGCTCGTTGAGCTTCCCAGGACGATGTACTATATCGTAATTATAGGTGGAGAGTTGTATTATCAAACATGAAGGCTACCGACCGTTGGTCGTTGACGAGGGTAAACCTCCTACCAGCGAGGTAATGATTCCAGTGCCGCACGGCATCCACAATGACTTGGGCTTCTTTTTTGACCGAGGAGTGTCGAATTTCAGAGGCGTTGAGGGTACGGGAATAAACTGCTACTGGCCTGCCCGCCTGGTTAAAGGTGGCAGCGAGGGCGACCTCTGACACATCGCTCTCCTCCTGGAAAGGGACGGACTCGTCCACCGCACGCATCGCAGCTTTGGTGATGTCTGCCTTGATGCAGCTGAAGGCCTGGCGGGCCTCAGCGGCCAGTGGGAAGATAGTGGCCTTGATTAGTGGGCGGAGCTTTGTCTGCATAGTTGGGGACCTGCTGGGCGTAATAGGAAAAGAACCCAAGGCACTTTTTCCAGGGCCTTGGGGCAGTGGGGAAGGGGGGTGTTGCCGGAGGGGGCGCATACGGTCAGGTCGGGTCCTAGAACTCCGTTTTCCACGATGTAGTCGAGGATGGCTAGTCTGGTTGTGCGGAAAACGCATTTCTCCTTTTTATAAGTGAGGTTAAGGGTTTGGGCGGTTTGGAGAAATTTCTGGAGGTTGGCATCGTGGTCCTGCTGGTCGTGGCAGCAGATGGTGACGTTGTCCAAGTACGGAAATGTGGCCCGCAGCCCGTACTGGTTCACCATTCGGTCCATTGCTCGTTGGAACACCAAAACCCCGTTCGTGACGCCAAAGGGGACCCAGAGGAAGTGGAAGAGGCGGCCGTCTGCCTCAAAGGCCGTGTAGTGGTGGTCCTCCGGGCGGATTGGGAGCTGGTGATACGCAGACTTCAGATCCACCGTGTGGAACACCCGGTAGTGTGCCATCTGATTAACCATGTCTGCAATCCGGGGAAGGGGGGTACGCATCGAGGTGCGTGTACCGGTTTATGGTTTGGCTGTAATCTAGAACCATCCGGTTCTTTTCCCCGGTCCTGACGATCACCACCTGAGCTCTCCAGTCGGCTTACAGTCGGCGATGAGGTTTGCGAAGAGCGGGGGAGGGTCGAGCTTCAGGGTCGCTACATACGGTGAGTGGGGGTCAGGGCCCGCCGAACTTCAGGGTTAGGCTCCTGAGGTTACACTGGAAGTCCAGTCCCAACAGGAGAGGAGCGCAGAGGTCAGGGAGTACATATAGTTTAAAATTGATGTACTCGGCGCCCTGTATCGTGAGGTTCGCGACAGTGTACCCCCGGATCTGCACTGAGTGCGATCCGGAAGCGAGGGAGATGGTTTGATGCGCCGGGAAGATTTGGAGTAAGCAGCACTTTAACGTGTCTGGGCGAATGATGCTCTCCGTGCTCCCGGAGTCAAACAAGCAAGGTGTTTCGTGTCCATTGACCCGGAAGGTCACCATGGAGCCCCGGAGGTGTTTTAGTCATGACTGGTCAAGGGTGACCGCGCCGAGTTGAAGGTAACTGGCGTGGTCAGAGGTCATTGGGTGGTCCCAAGATGGCTGCCCCCGTCGGTCGCACGTGTCAGGCGGCGAGGAAGACGGCATCCAAGATGGCGGCCCCCATGAGTCGCATGTGTTGTGCGGGCTTGAAGATGGCTGCCCCCACGGACAACACGAGGCGGATGATGCATTCAGAGGGGGCAGAGCCAGCAGGCGCGCAGCCACACTGCGGGGTCTGCGGCTGGTGAGTCTGAGAGTCGGGCCTGCGACCTGGAGGATTCGGACCTGGCCAGGCAAATTTTGGCAAAGTGTCCTTTTTTCCGCAGTCGCTGCAGTTCGTGTCCGAGCTGAGCAGTGCTGGCTGGGGTGCTGGTGCTGGCCGCAGAAATAGCGGAATAGCCCCCCGGGTTGGGCGGGCAGCCGTGCGACACAGGCCTGGGGTACTCTCTGGTCGGGGGTCCACGAGGGGGTCGCGTGATCAGACGGGAACGCGTTGAGGCTTTGGAACGCTACTTCAATGGAAGAGGCTAGCTTTACCGTCTCTTCTAGGTCGAGGGCACCTATCCCGAGCAGGCGCTGTCTCACATAGTTGGACCTGACTCCAGCCACGTAGGCGTCCCGGGTGGCAAGTTCCATGTGTTGAGAGGCTGTGGGCCTGGTAGTTGCAACATCGCGCGGGTGTTGGCAGTGAGTGGTGAGGAGATGCCGTGTGTACACCTCGTTCACTGGCCTTACGTATAGATGCTTCAGCATCGCGAGGGAGTCCGCGTATGCGGAGGCTTCCTTGAGTTGTACAGAGATTTGATGGCTCACCTGGGCGTGGAGGAGGCTCAGCCTCTGATCATCGGAGATGGAAGGTGAGGAGGAGGCTGCGGGGTAGGCCTCAAAACAGCGGAGCCAGTGCGCAAAAAATCCCTTTGGCTCCGCGGCCTGTGGGTCGAGTTCCAGTCGGTCAGGTTTGAGGGCCGATTCCATTGCGGTGTTGTAGTCGATTAAATTGTTGCGACCATCAATTCACGCGAAACAGAGAGTGGATGTAAACTGTGGCTTTAATCGACTAGAACAGTGCCTGCCTGCGACTGCTCTGCTACTGAGAGCCGCCTACAGGGCTGCTGCTCTTTATACCTCCCCTCAAGGGGCGGAGCCAGTGGCGGAGCCCACAAAGGCACCAATATGATACATTCTATGTAATATCGTACAATGGTCCATAGGTGGAGCCCACATGGGCAACAGTGTGGTACAGTGTAATACATGGTGAATAGTTAGTACAATATGTTCACCACATGCGCTGTCTCTCGTGCGGCCACCTGTTGCCTCAGCTGGTGCCAGTAGGTGGTTGGCCCTGTCTCCATGTTCATTAAAGGTCCCCTGTGCCCAGCTGAGCTGTCTCACTGCCTTCCCAGTGGAGAGCAGGTCGAATTTCATTTGCAATTCGTTCCTCTCTGCTCGCAGCTCCAAGCCGGGGCCGTAGAGTACTGCCGATCCATTTCCAGTATGGAGTCGATCAGGAGTTGCCCAGCCGCTTCTCTGTGAGCTCTGCAAGCGATTATCTCCCCCAATCACTGCCTTCAGTGTTTCTCAGAATGTGGAGGGAGATACCTCCTCGTTCTGGTTACAACTTAGATATCTGTCGATGGCTTGTGTCCTCCTTTTCGCAAAATGCCTTGTCAGTGAGGAGGGTTCCATGGGGGAGGTGCTGGGCCCCGGCCTGTCTGCAATCTCACATCCAGGGAGTGTGGTGCGTGGTCTGATTACTGTTGTGGAGTATTCCGCCCCTGTAGAGGAGTATTTTCGGGAATGGGCCTTGTGGACGTGTGAGAAGAAGGAGAACTCCTCGGGTGGTTGAACCTCCATGGGTCCAACCTACCTCCTCTCTGTTCCAGGTGGACAGTTCCTTCGCCATTCCGAGTTTTTCCCCTGATTTGGGACTGGCCCTAACTGCCTTCAGGTCCAGGGCACAATTGAAATCTCTCCCCCATGATCAGTCGGTGGGAGTCGATCTCGGGGAATCTTTGCCATTATCCTTTTTCATGAACTTGGTGTCATCCCAGTTTGGGACGTATACATTCACTGATATCACCGGGGCTCCGTCCAGCGGCCCACTTACCATGATGTCCTGTTCCCCTGGGTCAGTCACAGTGTAAGTCACTCTGAAGGCTACTCTGTTGCTGAATTGTATTGCCACCCCTTTGCACTTGTGCCAAAGCCCACCTGATATGACTGTCCCATCCAGCCTTTCCTTACCCTCATCTGTTCTTTAGCTCTTAAGTGCATCTCCTGGAGAAAGATTACGTTGACCCTCATGCTTTGTAGACGGGCGAAGACTCGGGGGGAGAGGGGTGTAATTCTCCGCTCTGCCGGCAGCGCACCCACGCCCGCGGCTTTCCCAATGGCGTGGTGCGGCCGCAATGGGAAATTCCATTGGCCAGCTGCTGGAATGGAAGGTCCCGTTGCTGGTGAGGGTGCGCCGTGCAGGAATACGTGGCTGGCATACCGGATAATCCAGCAGGGGGGGGGGGGGTTTCTGTCACCCCCTCCTGTGGGTCAGCCATGCTTGCCTCATGGACATGCCCCTGCGTGTCTGGGTTCAACTTTGTTCTTGGCCCGTCCAAGATGGCCGCCACCCTTCCTCTTTTTACCCATCTCCACTTGTGACCTGTGTGGCCAGCATTCTACCATCCCCCTCCCCCTCCTACCCCCTACCCTCCGGCCTTAAGCTACTCAGCCCCCCTCGAACCCCTCTGCTCGTGCGATCTTCCATGTCCTCTCCCAGACCCCTCCCCACCCCACCCTTTCCTACCCCCCTTCTTACCCTTCAAGCCCTGTCCCTCCTTCCCCCCGCCCCCCCCCCCCCCACCCCCCACCACCACCAGTGGCGGACTGGGTCTAAAAATATTGGTTGCCAGGAGACAAAGGGGGCCCACCCACAACTACAATGCTATCATTTAATTTTCATACTGAATAAATAAAATTTTCAAAAAATACATATGGAAAAAAAGGTACAATTAAAATGTTTGTGGAAAAGATGTGTATTTCTTAGTAATTACAGTGTACATGTACTGTACATATTACTGGCAGTAGATACCAAATGTAAATACAGAATGTTATAATTGAAATTTTTATTTATTTTTTTAAATTTTAAGTAATTGGTTGATATTTTTAAATAGTTTACTGCACAATTTACACATTAACAGATAGTTCAAAAGCTGTGTTCGTTTGTGTTCGCTAGATGATTGTGCGAATCTGCCAATAATTGCTTCTGCATCCAATTCATCTGACAATTCCTTTTCAATGGATAGCAACATGTATGATTCCAAATTCTCCTCAGACAGCGAATTTCTTAACCTTGTCTTTATGATCTTTAGCTTTGAAAATGTCCTCTCACATTGGACTTGAGTAACTGATAGTGTGCAGATGACTTTCTAAAGTTCATAAAGGTTACCATATGCCTTGTCATGAAGTCTGTTGGATGCCAGAATTTTTAGTACACACGATGGGCAAGTGCTGCAAATTTTACAATTGTTGCAATTGGAATCCATATTCTCACCATCATTAAGCAATAGCTTTAATACATCAAAGTTTGAAGCAAAAGAAAACAATTCCAATATTACTTGATCTTTGCTGATTTGTGGAAACAGCTTAATAATACCTTCCAATGCTTCATCTTCAAGGCCTTTCTCTGCAATAGTTTAAAACTTTGCTGGGTCCAAGCAGGACAAATCTTTATACAACTGTTTGTGTTGTACAAAGTGTAATTCTAGTGACTAGACAATGCGATCCATTATTAGGTTAAACACATTTACTCAAAAATCAGCTAGAGAATCTGAGGAATTTCTTTCATCATCAATAAGCTCATCTGCCATTCTTTTCTTCTTCCTCTTCCTCTTAACTGGCAATGCTGTTTCCAACGCATTAATTTCCAATGTTTGATTTTCATCCATATTCATCTGTGAAATCCTGTCATTACATTTATTTACAAATTCCAAAGCCTTGCTGTGAACGTTATCAAATGTTCTTGTCTGTTCCTTCAACTTTATTGTAGCTGAATCTAGCAAACTTCATGCAGTAAGCATATCTAAACCACTTGTCTGTAGATAACTTTATAACGGGGTTGTAGTTTCAAATATATACAAGTAAGTAAATGCTGTCAATATGGTTTCAAACTTTAGAAGACTTTGAAGTAAAACATTTGCTTCATGTTTTGTTTTTGCATCAAACTTTTCTGAATCTTGTATCATTGATAAGCATGTCAATAGATTTACGAAAGTACTGGCAGCGGCATCATCAAAACATCCAAATATAGTTGTTGCTGCATTGGATTTTCCTGACCATCTGGTCTCACCAATTAGCTTTAATCGTTTCATTTTTTCTTGTCCTAGATGTTTTCCAACAACTTCTATTCATACAGCCATTCTCTTGTATGATGCTTTCACAAAAGTTGCTATATTCTGGAACAAATTGAAAAAAGAAACTGCAGGCACACAACATTTTGTTGTTTCAGTTATCACAAATTCAAGACATGGGCATAGCACCATATAGGAACATGTTGATCAGCCACATCAGCAATTTTACTTTGTAAACCATTATACTGGCCATGGTAGCTTGCAGCGCCATCTGTGCTATCAGATAAACATTTTTGGGGGTCAATTTTAAGATGCTGTAATGTTTCAATCAATAGATCAAAAAGTCCCTGTCCTGTACCATCATTACTTGGCACAACTGAAAGTAGTTGCTCACAGACCGAGCACATACCGAGTAATAATGCTAAACTGATCGATGGATGAATTATCTTGTGTTGAATCAACCTGAATAGAATAATATTTTGCTTGAGAAACTTCATGACTAATTCTTTCTTGTATCATATTCTTCATAATTTTGATTAACATGTTTATAGTTCTTTTACTCAGGTATGTAACAAGTCCACCACGGTCTTTACTTTGAGCCTTTCCTTGTTGCTCTAATCGTTTGATTCTTTGTTTAGATTTGTTTTGCACTGCAGAAACGTGAGCTGCCATAATGGGGTCATATTTTTCCATCAACTGCACTGTAGCTAAAAAATTGCCATGATTCAGAACCTCATTATCTAGAGTGTAGGCCGATTCATTTCTGTGACCTCGAAAAGGAAGTGCTTGCTTACCTAACATCTTTATGATGTCTATAATCCTCATGACAATACTTCTCTGCTTCAATACTTCTTCTTTCCTTTTAATTAGTGATGCTGCAAGAAATATATCTAAGGTGCCATCATTAACCACACTGGTATATTGCTGAGCATTTCTGACATGTGTTGTTGTCGATTCATGTAAAGCCAAGCTCTGGCTAATACGCCTGTAGTCACTAAAGCCACGTACAAAGGGTGATGGATTACAAGTGTTGGAAAACTCAAAGGCTAAGCAGTATGAACAATATAAGCATCTATTTTCTTTGTTATATGTTAGCCATTTTCTTGGGACTGAGTCATTCATAATTTTCCTCTCATACAAACGAGCATCAAATGGCAGATCATCAAGTGGCTGAAGTGGATGTTCAGCAAAAAACTGTTTTAGCTTTGCTCGTGATGGATATTGGAAGGTTCCAGTAATTGATCTTTCATTTTCTTGCGTAGGTTCATTTACAGGATGTGCTTCAGAAACCAAGTCATTTATGCTTGAAGAAATATCTGATTCCCTGTCACTAGTTGAAGCTATGTGTTCAGATGTTGAAACTACAGGCAGTACAGATACCGGAACAAGGAAGCCAGAAGAAATATTGGGCCTGGGTTGATTAGTAATGGATGCACTTGTATTTGTCTCTACATTCAAAGTAGCTCTTCTCTGTTCTTGTAACTCGCATGTCATTGCATCAGCACCATGAGCATTGTTTCTTGCTTCTTGATTATTTGTTGCAGAACTGGATATTGATGTGGATTGTGCTTGTGGTATTATAAACTCTGTAATAGGCCTGCATCGCTTGGCTGATTCCTTCCTTTCTGCTTCTTTTTGTTCTTTGTGTTTTAGTGACCCAGATTTATGCTTTTTATTTTCCATGCTGGTAGGGGTAATATTCCTGAAATAAAAACTTAATTAAACATAGTCCATATTTGGAAAAATGAATATTGATGTTTGCAAGAATAACTTGAAGGAACGCCAGATAAACCCCTACTTGATAAAAAATATAAAATAACTTACTTACACTTCAATAGGCTATGTTCATTAGTCAATACTACTGTGGCCTATGCAGCTTCAGAAGAGGAGACAATCCACTGTCCAGTGTTCACACCAGCAAGCAACTGAGACAACTGTTGAAACTTAGAAGTTTGGTCCGACTATAGTAAGACATTAAGAATAGTCCCACGACCAAAGTTAACATGTCCAGTTTGATACCAGTGTAGTGTTACAAGTCGCAACCCTTTGAGTTTACCGATCATGGCTTATCACTTCAATATCTTTGACCTCATGATTCACGGTCAAAGGTACCGCTTCTCCTTTTCAGTGACCTCACGACCCTATGTACTGCTTGATATCCTTTGAAGTTGCCGACCATCTCAAATCACGAACTGTAACTTTATCTTTAAATTCACACACTCTTGCTGAAAACGTGGATTTCCAACTATGTCCGACCCGGGTGACCCAGCCCCCCCCCCCCCACTCCTTTTCACATCCGTTTAACACTGCTTTGTTCCTTCATACACTGAGTGATTATTTGTTTGTTTCTATATTGCTTTTGTATTTGGTATTGCTCTTTTTAAAAACAATTATATTTTATTAAGTTAGAATACAAATCTCAGGAAAGAAGTTGGAGATTCATTTATCTAATTAATTATAATTTTTAAGGGCCCTTCAGAGATTCACGGGCCCCTTCTTGGCTCTCCGGGCCCCGGACCGATGTATCGGCTGAACCAAGACTACTGCTTGATATCCTTTGAAGTTGCCCGACCATCTCAAATCACAAATTTTAACTTTATCTTTAAATTCACACACTCTTGCTGAAAACATGGAATTTCCTTAATTATGCCCGACCCGGGCCCCCCTATTCCACATCCTTCCACTACCTCCCCTGCTTCGTTCCTTTTCATGCACTGCTTATTTGTGTCCTGTTCTCTTTTTTTTCTTATTCCTTTTTATTACTAAAACAGTTGTCTGCGTTTGTTTCTTTATTGCATTTTTATTTGATATAGGGGGCCCACTTCATCAGGGGCCCACTTGCCATCGGGCAAGCTGACACCCTGGCCAGTCCGCCACTGCCCACCACCCACCAACCTGTTGACTTAACCCCCCCCCCCCCACCCCTACCAGTCGCTCCCTCCCTTGTAACACCCACAAGGCCCCCTCCTCCCCTCCCTTATTCCCATTCATCAGCATGTTCGCTCGAGTGGTGCCCTCCCCCCACCCCCTGGAAAAGAAGCCCAATGTCCCACCCTGTCTGATCCCCCCCTCCCCCCCCCCCCCCCCCCCCCCCACCTTCACCGTCCCTATTTAGCATTGTCCTGTCTGGGGTTTGTGGAGGGGCGGCCTTGACGCTCAAAGTGGAGTGTCAGTCCCCCATGCACCCCGTTGGCCTGATCTGCATGGAGGGGACCTTACCATGATGTCCCGTGCCCCTGGGTCAATCACCTGACGGGACGCCTTATGGCCCTAACCACCCGTATCCCACAATCTCTCGTGGGGACTATACATCTGATGCTTTTGCACGAAACAATTGGGGAACGAAACAGACGGGTTACCCGCCAACCGGACATGAGATCTCAGAGTTAGAAGTGAACCAAAGGATATAGAAAATGAGGCAGAAACACAAATGAACAAAAGCCCAAGCAAAACACAAAAATAACAAAGAGAAAAAAAACCACACCCGTGTACAATGTATACACCCCCCAACCCCCTTTCATTGAGGTTTACACTTTGCTCCATGCCGTTCAGTTTATTCCCAGTCTGTTCCTTTGCATAAACACATTTGCCTCCTCTGGTGTGGTGACGAAATGTTCCCTGTCCTTGGCCGTGACCCAGAGTCTCGCCGGGTACAGCGTGCCGAATCGTACCTTGTTCTTACAGAGAGCAGCTATGGCCCCATTCAACGCTGCTCAGCGCTTGGCCAGCTCGGCCCCGATGTCTCTGTCGACACGGGAAGGTGTGAAAAAAAAATGAAGGTGTGTCTTCCCCATTGGCGCGGCCCGTGGTCCGCTCCCAACTCAGGATCCGTTCACACTCTGTGAGCTCACTTTATTAAGACATGCTTGTTCTCAACCCATCCAGACCAGAAATCCTCATGATTTGAACCCAGTATATACTGAATTGGCCAACCTCTGCTCAGGGTCCAAGGCGAGGGATGTAATTGTGTGCAAAAGTGACTAAAGGAGGCCATTCAGCCCCTCGAGAATGTTCAGACATTCAGTTAGATCATTGGTGATCTGCATCTTAACTTCATTCATCTGCCTTTTTTATAAAGAACAATACAGCACAGGAACAGGCCCTTCGGCCCTCCAAGCCTGTACCGGTCATGATACTGACCTTTGCCAGAACCCTCAGCACTTCCGTGTGCCGTATCCCTCTATACCCATCCTATCCATGTGTTTGTCGAGATGCCTTTTCAACGCCGTTAATGTATCTGCTTCCACAACCTCCGCTGGCAACGCATTCCAGGCACTCACCACCCTCTGTGTAAAATACCCTGCCTCGCACATCTCCTCTAAACTTTGCCCCACGGACCTTAAACCTATGCCCCCTGATGGCTGATCCCTCCATCCCGGGCAAAAGTGTTTGCCCATCCACTCTCTCCATGCTCCTCATAATCTTGTAGACCTCTATCAGGTCACCCCTCAACCTCCGTCTTTCTAATGAAAACAGTCCGAGTCTATTCAGCCTCTCCACATAGCTAACACCCTCCAGACCAGGCAACATCCTGGTAAACCTCATCTGCACCCTCTCCAAAGCCTCCACATCCTTCTGGTAGTGTGGCGACCAGAATTGGCGCAATATTCTAAGTGCGGCCTTACCAAGCTTCTGTACAACTGCAGCATGACTTGCCAGTTTTTATACTCGATGAACCGTCCAATGAAGGCAAAACATGCTGTATGCTTTCTTGATTACCTTGTCCACTTGTGTTGCCATTTTCAAAGATCTGTGGACATGCAGATCTTGCAGGTCCTTGTCCCTGTGACCTTCATGCCCTTACCCAGCATTCAACATTTTCAGTCGACCAACAAACTCAACAGCTTTTTGGAAGGGAGAGTGTTTGAGATTTTCACTGAGTGGCAGTGCTTCCTGACATCATTTCAATGGCCTGGCTCTCATTTCAAAGTCGAGTCCCCTTGTTCCGGACTCCCCCACTACACCAAATAGTTTCTCTATCAACCTCTTTAATCATCTTAAACATTTGGGTCAGGTCTTCTGTAGTCAAAGCAATACAAACCTCAACAATGCAACTTGTTCTCATAATCTGACCCCTTCAGCTTCTATCATTCAGGTGAGTCTGGCTGCACTTCCTCCGAGGTCGACAGAGACACATCCCTGTGATGCCACGGTTGGAGCGGAACACCAAGATTCTGCACAACGAGAGCTTTACTTTCATCCCTTCCGTCCTCCAGTCTCAGTGCCCCTGAGAGAGAGAGAGAGAGAGACACCCCCCTCAGAGCCTGCCTGATATTTCGCCCTAATTTGTTGAAGTTTCCCTACCCCGAGCCTGTGCCTATTCCAAACTCACTCACACTCAAAGGGCCGATTCCGGCTTCTATTGCTCATGTTCTTATGGGGGCCGCTTTAGCTCATTTGGCTACACAGCTGGTTCTTTTTTTTTATTTGTTCATGGGGACGTGGGCGTCGCTGGCTGTGCCAGCATTTATTGCCCATCCCTAATTGCCCTTGAGGGGGCAGTTCAGAGTCAACCACATTGCTGTGGGTCTGGAGTCACATGTAGGTCAGACCGGGTAAGGATGGCAGATTTCCTTCCCTGAAGGACTTCAGTGAACCAGGTGGGTTTTTACAACGATCGGCAATGGTTTCATGGTCATCATTAGACTTTTAATTCCAGATTTTTATTGAAATCAAATTTCACCGTCTGCAGTGGTGGGATTTGAACCTGGGTCATCAGAGCCTTACTCTGGGTCTTGGGCTTAGGGGCTGGTTTAGCACAGTGGGCTAAACAGCTGGCTTCTAATGCAGAACAAGGCCAGCAGCACGGTTCAATTCCCGTACCAGCCTCCCCGGACAGGCGCCGGAATGTGGCGACTAGGGGCTTTTCACAGTAACTTCATTGAAGCCGACTCGTGACAATAAGCGATTTTCATTTCATTTCAATATGTGATTATTATTATTATTACTAGTCCAGTGACAATACCACTATGCCTCCGCCTCTCCTTCGCGAAGCAGAGCAAGGCCAGCAGCATGGGTTCAATTTCCGTACCAGCTGAGGTTCATAGAATTTACAGTGCAGAAGGAGGCCATTCGGCCCATTGAGTCTGCACCGGCCCTTCCAAAGAACACCCTACTCAAGCCCACATATTTACCCCATTCCCGAAACCAGTAACCCCCATTTAACCTTTTTTGGACACTAAGGGTAATTTAGCATGGCCAATCCACCTAACCCGCACATCTTTGGACTGTGGGGGGCAGCACGGTGGCACAGTGGGTTAGCACTGCAGCCTCATGGCGCCGAGGTCCCAGGTTCAATCCCGGCTCTGGATCACTTCCGTGTGGAGTTTGAACATTCTCCCCGTGTTTGCGTGGGTTTCACCCCCACAACTCAAAGATGTGCAGGGTAGGTGGATTGGCCACACTAAATTGCCCCTTAATTGGAAAACATTAAATGGATGCTCTAAATGAAATTAAATTAAAATCGCTTATTGTCACAAGTAGGCTTCAAATGAAGTCACTGTGAAAAGCCCCTAGTCGCCACATTCCGGCGCCTGTTCGGGGAGGCTGATACGGGAATTGAACCGTGCTGCTGGCCTGCCTTGGTCTGCTTTCAAAGCCAGCGATTTAGCCCTGTGCTAAACTAGCCGCTAAAAAAAAATCTTTGGACTGTGGGAGGAAACCGGAGCACCCGGAGGAAACCCACGCAGACACGGGGAGAACGTGCAGACTCCACACAGACAGTGACCCAGCGGGGAATCGAACCTGGGACCCTGGATCTATGCAGCAACTGTGCTAACCACTATGCTACCGTGCTGCCCATGAAGGCCCCGCCTTCTCAACCTTGCCCCTCGCCTGAGGTGTGGTGTCCTGAAGAACTGGTTTGTTCACTTATCAAAGTGGTTCCTTTACTATGAGGGTCAATGGAGCGACTGGTATTTCTGGCTTGGGTGTTCGGGTGTAGCCAGATCCAGTCTAACACGGACCTGAAGCCCGACCTATGTTAATTAAATCACTAAGATATAGGGGTGAAGGGCATTGTTTGACTAACTACTTAGAGCATTTATAAAGAGAGACTGCTGGAACCCTGGGTTGGTAGGTCAGAATCAGAGAAATGTAACACTCTATTTTATAAATAAACCCAATATCAAGAAACGTATTAAGCTTGGGATTGGAATAACAAGACCTGCAATTTTAACTGTAGTTAACGCCCTCCCTTAAACAGACCCACTGAGGGTGAATTAAGCAGCAATAGGGATCCAGTGCTATTTACAGGATCATCCACCTTGAAGTTGTTGATCACCTTCGACTTGCTCTTTCTGTGTTTATGGAGTCTGTAGGGGTGTTGCTGGAAGCTGGCAAGATATTGGTACTCGTCAGTGATCACCACTTGCTCACAGCCATGGGGGCGATGGTAGCAACACCTCTATTTCCTGCAGCATCAGGCGGGGGTGGAATGCAGGCAGCAAAGAAAACAAGCTGTTCACGGAGGGAGGGGGACGGGAGGGAGAAGTGCAGGAAGCTTTCGCCACACTTTCCTGCCCTCTACCTGAGCCAGAAGCAGTGCGCTTGGCAGCTGCACTTCATCAGGGACGGGGTCACAAAAATCTGCCACCTCTTCGAACCAGACCTGCAGCCTGAAAGCAGGGCGAGGGTGCACTGCCAGTGGTCAGCAAGGTGACCGTGGCCCTTGTTGCTCGTTTATCTGGTTCTAAATATGGCGGTCAGTATGGTCACCTTCCTTAATCCAAATTATGTTTGCTCTAGAGTCGCCAGGTATCTTTCGATACCACCACAAGGTTCAAAATCAAATTCTGATCAAAGAACCAATGCACAAGTTAGTTAGTTCAAAGTCAATACTATTTATTTACACACACAGTAATATCTACTCATGCACAAAATACCATAAACTAAACTATCTCCAACACTAACGCCTATACTTAACTTCGGGCGCCCACTCAGTCAGAAGAACAATGGCCGTTGTTCGGATCTGAGGCTGTTGGGCGCGAAGGTGTAACAGGAGAACAGCTAAGGTCGTCCATCTGATGGCGAGCATTGACCTTGGACTTACTCGCTTCTGGTGCAGCTGGTGGACGGTCTGTCCGCTTCGAGAGCCGAGTCCAAGAGAGCGATTCTCTCTTGGGGGCTTCTTATACCCAAAACCTGGCCACGATTAATTGGGCCGTATCTTGATCACGCGTGTTGATCTTGACCAATAAAGGGGTGGGTGCCCTGATGGCTGGGTGTGTCCTAGGTGGCCGTTGGCCTTGCTTTGTTTGTGTCTTTCTGGCGCCGGGATGTCTGCTATAGTATCGGTTACTTGAATGTCATTCCTTTGTCCCCGGAGATGGGCCATCAATATGCTAATTGACCTACAGTTTCAGTCTTGTCTGGGAGTTGCCTTCTTAATACGCATCCAGGCTCTGTGCCTGCCGGCTTTCTTAGCATCGTCCATGTTTCCCTATAGTCTTTGCAAACATCCATTTTGTATTCTGGAAGTGGCCATCCCAGATGGCTACATCCTCAATTTCCTTGCAAGTGAATTCCGCAAATGTGGATCAGGTAACATAAGAAACATCTCTCAATTCACCATCTGGTGTATCCAGGAGCTGCGGGATACACATTACACGGGCAAAGGAGGGTGTCATTGTCCTTTCTCTAATCAGAGACAAGTGGGAATAAAGCTTTGTCAGTGCTTCTCCACTGAGTAGTACTGCACTCCGTATACTTCACCCGATGCCTGTGTCTATGTATTTACATTGTGTATTTATCGTATGTCCTATGTTTTTTCATGTGTGGAGCGATCTGCCTGGACTGTACACAGAACAATACTTTTCACTGTATCGCGGTACATGTGACAAGAAAGCCAAATCCAAATCCAAGCTATAATATGCTTCTCTGTGTTTCAGGGACTCATTATCCACACAAGCATCGTGGGGAACTCATCTGAATGATCTAGATATACAAAAAGACCTGGGTGTCCTCGTGCACCGAGGGAGGGTAATGGTATATTGGAGTACCCAATTATTTTTTCCCAATTAAGATGCAATTTACAGTGGCTAATCCATCCCCAACAGGCGCCGGAATGTGGCAACTAGGGGCTTTTCACAGTAACTTCATTTGAAGCCTACTCGTGACAAAAAGCAAGTTTCATTGCATTTCATTTCATCTTTGGGTTGTGGGGGCCAGACCCACGCAGACACGGGGAGAATATGCAAACTCCACACGGACAGTGAGCTGGGGCCGGGATCGAACCCGGATCCTCGGCGCCGTGAGTGCTAACCACTGTGCTGCCGTGCCCCCCCCCCCCCCCCCCCACTCCAATTTGTTTTTTAAAGTCATTCGTTGAATGTGGGCATCGCTGGGCTGGGTCAGCATTTATTGTCCATCGCTAATTGCCCTTGAACTGAGTGGCTTGCTTGGCCATTTCAGAGTCAACCACATTGCTGTGGGAGTGGAGTCACATGTCAGCCAGACCAGGGAAGGATGGGTTTTTTTTTACGACAATGGCTTTATTGTCATCATTAGACTTTTAATTCCAGATATTTTCATGGAGTTCAAATTCCACCATCTGCAGCGACAGGATTCGAATTCAGGTCCCCGCAGCATTGTCCTGGGCTTCTAGACTACTTGCCCAGTGACAATACTACCAAATCACCATCTCCCCTCAATTGTATAGAAACTGAGGGCAGCACGGTGGCGCAATGGTTCGCACTGGCACTACGATGCTGGGGAATAGGGTTCGATCCCGGCTCTGGGTCACTGTCCGTGTGGAGTTTGCACATTCTCCCCGTGTCTGCGTAGGTTTCACCCCCAAAAGACGTGCAGGTTAGGTGGATTGGCCACACTAAATTTCCCCTTAATGGGAGAAAAATATAGATATAATAATTGGGTACTTTAATATAAAAAAAAATTGTACAGAAACTTGGTTAGACCACAGCAGGAGCAGTGACGGTAGTTTGTCCCCTTGCCTTAGGAAGGATATTATTGTCACAGAGGGAGTGCAGCGGAGGTTGACCTTGTTCCGGGGAACTGTCTTTGGAAGAGAGTCTGGGGAAACTGGGCCTGTCTCCTCCAGAGGTTTGAAGAATGAGAGGTGATCTCATTGAAACTTACAAAATACTTAGCGAAACAGACAGGATAGATGCAGGTAAGATGCTTCCCCTGGCAGCGGGGGTTTAGAACTGGGGACTCAATTACAAAAGAAGGGAGAAGCCACGTCAGACTGAGATGAGGAGAATTTCCTTCACTCAGAGGCTTGTGAATGTTTAGAATTCTCCATCGCAGAGGAATGTGGAAGCTCAGACACTTAAGAGACTGGTAGATTTCTAAATGTCCATGGCCATGGGGGTCGTGTGCAGAAAAGGCACTGAAGTGGATCATCAGCCATGGTCATATTGAATGTGGGAGCAGGACGAGCTGATTGGCCCACTCCTGCTCCAGTGTTCCCATGATGCATCAAAAGTGCAAAGGGCTCCAGTTACTCAATGTGCAGTTGGTGTATGACCTCATGCATCACCTGATGCTAGTGACAGTCTGTTTCCCTGGCAGCATCGTCATGTGCTCAGTTTTGTGCCAGTCTATTGGGCCATCAATCTTTCAGCTGCCGGGTATGACAAACCAGAGGGGGAGCTGTTAGGTGGCAAGAGCTATCCACTCCGTACCTGGCCTAACCACAACCCAGCCAAATGTGGCCAATGTTCAGACAACGAGAGCCATGTGGCCAGGAGGAATATCATTGAGCAGACCAGCGGATGACAGAAGCAACAGTTCTATTGCCTCCACTGCTGAGGCGAGGCCCCCCTGTACTCGTCTCTGGGTGGGTCACTGCAACCTGGTCACCATGAGGGCACACCTCGACCCCTCCGGGAGTCACTCAGCACCTCGGGGGGGGGGGGGGGGGGGGGAGGGGGAGTGAAGAGCAGCAGGAGGAGGAAGAATGGATGAGCTGGTACATCCCTGTTCCAGACCAGCTGCCAGTCCATCTGCTCTTCCCCAGATTCTGATTGGACAACAGCTCCGCACATTCCCATTCCTCGGTTATTGACCACTGCTTCTTCATCTTGGCCTTAATCGTGAAAGTTAACAACCACAAAGCAAATATCCCTTTCCAAATGTATCCACCAAAATATCCAATCATCACTGGACTCCATCACCCTTGTGCATTCCCTTCGAGCCCTGCCGATGTCTTGGTCTGACCCAGTGCTCCTGTGCACTGTTACCCCAGGGGTTGTAGAATGGCTGATGGAGGGCTGGTGATCTTCACTGGAGGAAATTGCAGATGGCCTCACAGGAAACCCCCGAGGACTCTGAGCCGAGAGGCACAGCTATAAACTGCTCGGAAATAATCCTGAAGAAGTATCATGAGGATTATTTGGGTACTCTACTAAATTTCGAACACCCGATTTTTTTTTTCCAATTAAGGGCCAATTTAGAGCAACCAATCCACCTACCCTGCACATCTTTGAGTTGTGAGACCCACAAAGACACGGGGAGAATGTGCAAACTCCGCACAGGATCGAACCCGGGTCCTCAGCACCGTGAGGCAGCAGTGCTAACCACTGCGTCACCGTGCCGCCCCTGAAGAAGAATCATAATTGACTTGAAACGTTAACTCTGATTCTCTCTCCACAGATGCTGCCTGACCCACTGGGTCGATCCAACATTTCCTGTTTTTAAACTGATTTTTGATTGTGACAGAGTGAAGGGCTATGGGGGACAAACAGGAAAATGGAGCAAAGGCCACAGTCAGATCAATAATCTTATTGAATGGTAGAGAAGGCGCGATGGGCCAAATGGCCTCCTCCTGCTCCTATCTCCCTCAAGGAGGGAAGGCCGGCAGGGTAGCACAGTGGTTAGCACTGCTGCCTCACAGCGGCAGAGACCGAGTTCGATTCCTGCCTTGAGTGACTGTCTGTGTGGAGTTTGCACTTTCTCTCCATGTCTGCATGGGTTTCCTCCGGGTGCTCCGGTTTCCTCCCACAGTCCAAAGGTGGATTGGCCATGATCAAAAATGCCCCTTAGTGTCAACAGGTGTGGCGTTATGGGGATTGGGGGGGGGGGGGGGATTGGGCCTAGATGGGGTGCTCTTTGAGAGGGTCAGTGCAGACTACATGGGCCAAAAGGCCTCCTTCTGCACTGTAGCATTCGATGGAAATTAGGAGGGGGGGGGGAAGAATCAAACCACCTTTCTCGCAGGTTGAATGCGGCATTGCCATGATGAGGTCTGAGTGTACGGGATGTCGAATCAGATCCATCAGGAAATAAAGGAATGTGGCTGAACCACTCAAAGAATTCCACATCAGGACAGCATCTGGGAGTGAATTACTTTAACCCAAGGCAAGGCTCGGTCCTACCAGAGCAACACATTCTTGAGGCATAACAAACATGGAAAACATGCAGTGAATTCCATCAAAAGATTCACTGCACCACAGCCTTGTCCCTGGGTGGAGGTTGTGTGGTGCAGTGGGTGCTGTCCTTCCCTTGGAACCAGCGCTCTGGGTTCAAATCCCACCCAATGCCTTTCAAAAATAGATTTATTTTGGGATGTTGCCATGTGTTTATTGCCCAACCCAATTGCCTGCACTGCTGTAGTTGGTGCTGCAGTCCAAATACCCAAATACCCTTCTATCCTGCCAAGCAACCCCCTCTCTGTCCCCACCAATATCCAAGTCTTCTATCTCTTGTCTAATCCTCTACCTTTGTTTTTGATTATCTGCTGCTCATCCCTCGAGGGCTCTTTAGTCCCCTGAATGTCTATTCTCTAAATTTAATCTCTCAAGTTCCTTAACTCTCTATCCTTTCCAGGGGCTGGTTTAGCACAGTAGGCCAAATTGCGGGTTCAATTCCCGTACCGGCCTCCCCAAACAGGCGCCGGAATGTGGTGACTAGGGGCTTTTCACAGTGACTTAATTGAAGCCTACTTGTGACAATAAGCGATTATTATTTCACTCGTCACTCTGTTCACGAATTCTCTAATCCTCACTATCCCATGTCCCTATTCCGTAATTTTGCCATTATCTATCCAGCGGTATTTTGAGGGTTCCAAATATTCTGCCTCACTGACAGAGTATTCCAAATATTTCCCACTGAAGAATTTCTTCCTGATGTCTGCTTTCAATTTATTCTTCATTCATTTCCTGACTTTGAAGTGATGCCCCGGTTTAAATCTTATCTAACTGTTTCATGTTCTGTGTCCGTCAATGAGCTTGTCTCTTAGCCTCTGTTTCTAAACGCAAGCGTTTGAGATCATCATTTCTGACATCCCAGCTCATAAACTTCACACCTGGGTCAGCCTTGATCTTCTTTCTCTGTTCCCTCTTCCCAAGCGAGTTTATCCTCGGTGTGTACAACACCACAGAGATCCTAACACTCAATCTGCCGCTTGTGCGGGTGTGAACTGATGCCAGCTGGGTTGTCGATAGAGCTAAAGGGGGAAGTGACAGCCAATAAACCGCCTCCTCATCGCCACATTGTGGATTTGTTGGTGTGCATGTGTCAGTCCGGCCATGTGCTGAGAACAGAACCAGTGTCAGCTGTGATATCTACAGGAAAAAACAGGTGACACACGTTGGCAAAGTTGGTAAAGCTGTTTGACTGAGCTGTTTATATCGTAATGAACACCATGTCTCACTCATCTACTAGCCTTTTGTTCTCCAACCAACATTGGTTCTTTGACTGCCAACACTTCCATTTTAAAATTCCCACTTATTTTAACACTACAAACATCTCAAGATATCTGCGCCCTTCCAACACTGAATTCTTGAGCATCCCCGACCCTAATCACTCCAACATTGGTTGGTGTACAGATAGCTGCTTGCAACCCAATCTCTGGAATCCCTGATGATTGGATATTGGTTTTATGCATGTGGTGGATATTAAATGGAGTTTTACTGGAATCTCTATAAAGAAACAGAGATTAAAACTGTGGTTGTTGGGTTAGGAAATGTATGCTTGTAATGTGATCCTCTGAAAATAAATACAAAACTATAAAGATTGGCTCCAGTCCTAGCCTTCAACAACTGGTTTTCTGAAATCGAAAATTCTCTCACTGTATCTCTTCGCCTCTCTACCTTTATCCTCCTTTGAAACATTCCTTTACTAAACACTGATTATCTGTCCTAATATCACCTTCTGTGACTGTGTGAAATTATGCTTGGTGACATTCCTGTGAAGAACACTGACACTGGGATTATTATTTAAATGATAAAATATTAAAGCATGCCGCTGTGCAGAGAGACCTGGGTGCGCTAGTGCATGAGTCACAGAAAGTTGGTTTACAGGTGCAACAGGTGATTAAGAAGGCAAATGGAATTTTGTCCTTCATTGCTAGAGGGATGGAGTTTAAGACTAAGGAGGTTATGTTGCAATTGTATAAGGTGTTAGTGAGGCCACAGCTGGAGTATTGTGTTCAGTTTTGGTCTCCTTACTTGAGAAAGGACATACTGGCACTGGAGGGTGTGCAGAGGAGATTCACTAGGTTAATCCCAGAGCTGAAGGGGTTGGATTATGAGGAAAGGTTGAATAGACTGGTACTGTACTCGTTGGAATTTAGACGGATGAGGGGGGAGCTTATAGAAACATTTAAAATAATGAAGGGAATAGATAGGATAGATGCAGGCAGGTTGTTTCCACTGGCGGGTGAAAGCAGAACTAGGGGACATAGCCTCAAAATAAGGGGAAATAGATTTAGGACTGAGTTTAGGAGGAACTTCTTCGCCCAAAGGGTTGTGAATCTATGGAATTCCTTGCCCAGTGAAGCAGTTGAGGCTCCTTCATTAAATATTTTTAAGGTAAAGATAGATAGTTTTTTGAAGAAAAAAGGGATTCAGGGTTATGATGTTCGGGCCGGAAAGTGGAGCTGAGTCCACAAAAGATCAGCCATGATCTCATTGAATGGCGGAGCAGGCTCGAGGGGCCAGATGGCCTACTCCTGCTCCTAGTTCTTATGTTCTTATGTTCTTATGTTATGTTTCACTGCATCTTTTTGAAATGTATTCATTGATGGGATATGGACACATTTGCCAAGGCCAATATTTGTCGGACCATCCCTAACTCCCATTGAAATGAAGGGAGCTATTTCAGAGGCTGTTATGATTCAACCACGTTGCTCTGGGCCTGGAGTAACATGTAGACCAGACCAGGTAAGGAGGCAGATTTACTTCTCTGTAGGACGTCAGTGAAACAAATGAGACTTTATGAGCAGAGGCTGTACTGGACCAGCCATATAAATACTGTGGCTGCCAGAGCGGGTCAGAGGCGAGGAATTCTGTAGCGGGTAACTCACCTCCTGACCCCCCCCCCCCCAAAGTGTGTCCACCATCTACAAGGCACAAGTCAGGAGTGTATTGGAATACTCTCCACTTGCCTGGATGAGTGCAGCTCCAACAACACTCAAGAAGTTCAACACCATCCAGGACAAAGCAGCCCCGCTTGATTGCTCCTCCTTCCACAAACATTCAAACCCTCCCCCACCGACGAACAGTGGCAGCCGTGTGTACCATCTACAAGATGCACTGCAGTAACTCACCAAGGTTCCTGAGGCAGCACATTCCAAACCCACATCCACTACCATCTAGAAGGACAAGAGCAGCAGATACCTGGGAGCCCCACCACCTGGAGGGTCCCCTCCAACTCACTCACCACCCTGACTTGGAAATATATCGGCCATTCCTTCACTGTCGCTGGGTCAAAATCCTGGAAGTCCCTCCCACCACGTGGATGTACACCACACGGAGTACAGCGGTACACGATGGAAGCTCACCACCACCTTCTCAAGGACAATTAGCGACGGGCAATAAATACTGGCCGATTGAGAATATGAAAATAAAACTCCGCTTTCCTTGATGTGACCATCAATTCACTCGAGATATGATAGGAAGTAAACTTGTGGCTTTAATAGACTTACAACTGAGCCTTCCTGTGACCAGAAGAACTGAGGGCAGACTCACACGGCTGCAGCACTTTATACTTCCGGTAGTACCATTCCCGTATCTAACCCCGTGCTGTACCTGTCCTGGGAGTGTTTGATGGGGGACAGTGTAGAGGGAGCTTTACTCTGTATCTAACCCCGTGCTGTACCTGTCCTGGGAGTGTTTGATGGGGACAGTGTAGCGGGAGCTTTACTCTGTATCTAACCCCGTGCTGTTCCTGTCCTGGGAGTGTTTGATGGGGACAGTGTAGCGGGAGCTTTACTCTGTATCTAACCCCGTGCTGTACCTGTCCTGGGAGTGTTTGCTGGGGACAGTGTGGAGGGAGCTTCACTCTGTATCTAACCCCGTGCTGTACCTGTCCTGGGAGTGTTTGATGGGGACAGTGTAGAGGGAGCTTTACTCTGTATCTAACCCCGTGCTGTACCTGTCCTGGCAGTGTTTGATGGGGACAGTGTAGAGGGAGCTTTACTCTGTATCTAACCCCGTGCTGTACCTGTCCTGGGAGTGTTTGATGGGGACAGTGTAGAGGGAGCTTTACTCTGTATCTATCCCGTGCTGTACCTGTCCTGGGAGTGTTTGATGGGGACAGTGTAGAGGGAGCTTTACTCTGTATCTATCCCGTGCTGTACCTGTCCTGGGAGTGTTTGATGGGGACAGTGTAGAGGGAGCTTTACTCTGTATCTATCCCGTGCTGTACCTGTCCTGGGAGTGTTTGATGGGGACAGTGTAGAGGGAGCTTTACTCTGTATCTATCCCGTGCTGTACCTGTCCTGGGAGTGTTTGATGGGGACAGTGTAGAGGGAGCTTTACTCTGTATCTAACCCCGTGCTGTTCCTGTCCTGGGAGTGTTTGATGGGGACAGTGTAGCGGGAGCTTTACTCTGTATCTAACCCCGTGCTGTTCCTGTCCTGGCAGTGTTTGATGGGGACAGTGTAGAGGGAGCTTTACTCTGTATCTAACCTCGTGCTGTACCTGTCCTGGGAGTGTTTGATGGGGACAGTGTAGAGGGAGCTTTACTCTGTATCTAACCCCGTGCTGTACCTGTCCTGGGAGTGTTTGATGGGGACAGTGCAGAGGGAGCTTTACTCTGTATCTAACCCCGTGCTGTTCCTGTCCTGGCAGTGTTTGATGGGGACAGTGTAGAGGGAGCTTTACTCTGTATCTAACCTCGTGCTGTACCTGTCCTGGGAGTGTTTGATGGGGACAGTGTAGAGGGAGCTTTACTCTGTATCTAACCCCGTGCTGTACCTGTCCTGGGAGTGTTTGATGGGGACAGTGCAGAGGGAGCTTTACTCTGTATCTAACCCCGTGCTGTACCTGTCCTGGGAGTGTTTGATGGGGACAGTGTAGAGGGAGCTTTACTCTGTATCTAACCCCGTGCTGTACCTGTCCTGGGAGTGTTTGATGGGGACAGTGTAGAGGGAGCTTTACTCTGTATCTATCCCGTGCTGTACCTGTCCTGGGAGTGTTTGATGGGGACAGTGTAGAGGGAGCTTTACTCTGTATCTAACCCCGTGCTGTCCCTGTTCTGGGAGTGTTTGATGGGGACAGTGTAGAGGGAGCTTTACTCTGTATCTAACCCCGTGCTGTCCCTGTCCTGGGAGTGTTTGATGGGGACAGTGTAGAGGGAGCTTTACTCTGTATCTAACCCCGTGCTGTCCCTGTCCTGGGAGTGTATGATGGGGACAGTGTGGAGGGAGCTTTACTC